>NC_051219.1:45240084-45277584 GCF_015220715.1 Pygocentrus nattereri
TCATCTCCTTTTTGGTCTTGAGTTTCAGAACTGAGTAACAGTTTGGAAGTTGGGCGAGCTTTCAGAATGACCGATTGGTTGAGGCCCATTGTGAAGTTGTCCAGACGTATCACAGGCACAGTTACAGTTGGTAAGCTAGTAAGGACCAACTGGGTGAACCAGTCTTCTACAGCGCCACCCTAAGGCAGAGCAGTGCTGCAGCTGTAGTTAGTTAAGAATATCAAAAACGGGAGCTGGCTGTGGGTGCAGCAGCTAAACAATGACCATCTGTTTTTCCCTGACAAATAGCATTACATCATAATACGCTTATTCACAGGGACCCCCCAGAACTTTGATTTTGAGACATTCAGAGGGTCCAAGAGGTTATTTACACAGTGCCAGACCACCAGGACCCCCTTGTACCTCTTGGTTCTCCCAGAATTTTGATTTTGAGACATTCAGAGGGTCCAAGAGGTTATTTAGAGTCCCAGACCACCAGGACCCCCTTGTACCTCTTGGTTCTCCCAGAATTTTGATTTTGAGACATTCAGAGGGTCCAAGAGGTTATTTACAGAGTTCCAGACCACCAGGATCCCCATATACCTGTTGAATCCCCCAGAATTTGATTTTGAGACATTCAGAGGGTCCAAGAGGTTATTTACAGAGTCCCAGACCACCAGGATCCCCCATGTACCTCTTGGATCCCCCCGAATTTTCATTTTGAGACATTCAGAGGGTCCAAGAGGTTATTTAGAGTCCCAGACCACCAGGACCCCCTTGTACCTCTTGGATCCCCCCGAATTTTCATTTTGAGACATTCAGAGGGTCCAAGAGGTTATTTACAGAGTCCCAGACCACCAGGATCCCCCATGTACCTCTTGGATCCCCCAGAATTTTGAGACATTTGGGGGGGGCCAAGAGGTTAATTAGGGCCCCCAGGACCCCCTCTATTTCATACCTTGGTGACAGTCCTGCACTCGAAGTTTCACTTTCCTGGCTCCACCCTCTCCAGGCTCCTCCCACATCATTGTTTGCACCTGTGTTTAGTTTATTTCCTGTCCTTCCCAGGTGCCCCCATGTTTCTCTTCCTCTTCATGTTTGCTGCACTCGCCGCACTCATTCTGCTTTTGTGTTGTATTGCTGTGTTTGCCTCCTTTTGTTTTATGCTTCCTTGTTTTTGGTTTTACTATTTTATTTAAAGTTCTAGTAAGTCATGCCTACATCCTCAGCAGACCCCCCCCCCTCACCACACTGTGACACTGGATAAAAAGAGACACAAAATCGTCTTTTTTAATGTGGTCATACATCATAAAACATGCTGAGGGTGAACCGATGAATCTGTGAGAGTAAGTTTACCTCAGAGCTTCTTACAAAGTAATGAGAGAGGGCAAGGTGTAAGATATAAAAAAAACGAGGTGGAAACGCTGGGTAGGAATATATTTTAGCTTTCAGATGTATTTCATGCCAAGGTTGCATATAACACTAATCATTAAATATGCATGAAGGCATCATTAATCACCAGGATTTGCATATGGTGCAAAATGGCGTGGGGTACATCAGAACTTTTGATCATTATTTATTTATGCAGTTGTATTTGACAGGCGGCTGGTTAGCCAGGAAAACGTGAAAAAGGCAAGATCACGTATATCACAGGAAAATAAATCGTAAGGAATGCAAAACAGCACAAAGATAAATGCATTAAAACATCAAGAGTTCCTGTTTCATGGAGGCACATTTAAAATGCTGACTCAGAGGGTGGGGTCGGTGGTGTGGTGTGGGGGTCCTGACTTGAAATGTAAAGCCAGGCATACAGTGTATTGGCATGTTTTATGAATCAAAATCAAAATTTAATTCATTTTTGTATTAAGCTGAATTATAAATGACTTTTTCCAGGGTGGAGAAGCTGCACCAGTATGAAACTGCTCCTCGTCTGGCTTCATCTTTCAGCACAAATCTGAAGTGATTAGACCTTCATAGTTGGAGCTCTGTGGACCACCTGCTGGCTTGGTTTCATGTTTTTCTGCTCTGACAATCTTCAATTCAGTCAAGAATTTGACGAGTTTGTCATTAGCTAATGATACGACTCACACAAGGAAGGAAACAAAACTAGTGCAGCTGGACTACAGAACATGGAGAAGGTAGCGCTCTAAATCACCTTATCATGATAAATAATAACACATAGCTGAGTCTGTTTAATTTCTCACTGACTTTCATCCTCACAAAGTCTAACAAACTCAGCTGTGGGCAATTCGCTTTACAACAGAGGTTAACACGATGCTAAAAAACCAACACTTTCCACTAAGCTTGACGTTAGCTGGGCAAGCAAGAAATACTGTGTGGTGAGGGTCCAGCATGCTGAGAAGCTTAACTCTGTAACCCCAAACCAGCACTAACTCATCAGCATTACTCAAAGTAGCCAGTTATGTTTGATGTATGTCATTTAGACATCATCATTGTCATCAGTCTCTAATTTTACATCAGCTAGAAAAATGAGTTCCCACAAAAATCCTGCTTAAGGAAAAATTTCTAATCAAAAATAATTTCACAAAGTATTTTATTGAAGTACACAGATAACATACGAAACAGACCAGACAAGACTTGTGCATGTGACTGATAAAGGGCTCATATCCTCACACAGGCCAAAACTCATAATTCATGCCTACCGTTTCCAAATTCTCTTTATCCCTTAGAGTTAAACACTTTGGTAATGTTGCTGTGCCTGATACACGGAAAAGATTATTCTGATTTGTTGTCTTGGATTCTACTTTGTTCAAAAAGTAGTTTGGACTGAGACACTCCTTATATCGTCACTGTGAGCTGGCAGCGCTAAACTGACGTGGGCTGAATAGGTGTTGTGACATCACAAAAATAATTCATTCAAACCAGTTATTTCTTGCAGCTTAATTTCCATATATTAATTGTTGTTGTTGGGGAGTATATGGTGAAAATGAAAGCTTAATGTTTATATAGTATAATTAAAAAAAATTTTAAAAGTGAGGAAAATTAGGTTTTCCACTAAATTTATATATATATTGTGGATATATTATGGATATATATATATATATATATATATATATATATATATATATATATATGAATGAACAAATGTCATACTATTAAATGAAACGAACGCTGTTGTAAGCAAAGGTTTTATCAAATTAAGATTAAGATTAATTGACCCTTATTAGCCCTACAACGGGGAAATTCCACCTCTGCATTTAACCCATCCGTGCAGTGAAACACCACATACACACTAGTGATCACACACACACTAGGGGGCAGTGAGCACACATGCCCGGAGCGGTGGGCAGCCCAATCCACAGCTCCCGGGGAGCAGTTGGGGGTTCTCTACAGGGAACAAAATTAAATACGCATCTTTCTGCAGTTTTTAGTGCAAATACGTTTAACTACGTTTAACATAATATAACATGAATTAAGCTAAAATTTAAAATGTGCCTTAACTTTTAATTTTATATTAACCTGTGTAGAAGTGTGCTCTCTGGAGAGGACGCGTAACGTGACCAGGAGCACCCAAACTTTTGCATACGGCTGTATATAAAACTGATGTGAAAAGAGTCAAAGTTTGGATATACGTACATGTATTGATGAGCCATGTAATCCTATAGTACATCACAAAGTAATTCGCACATCTGTATAATAATACATTCATTTCATAAATAAAAAATAATAAAACACTCCAAGCTCCCACTTTATATTCCCTCTTTAGTCTGACCAGAACTTGCCCGGTCATGCTGGGCATACCATTACGCCCTTGTAACTGATCCAGAATGCAGCAGCATGACTCGTCTTAAAACTTCCTGAGTTTACTCACCTTGACTCGACTGCTGTGTCCTCTCGCCGGCTTCCTCCAGCTATTGCATTGACCAATTTGGAGTGGATGTCAAGGTTATGTTACTGGCAGTTCTGCACGTATTGTAGTGGTAGAAAAACAGCAGAAACAAGTGGAGCAGAGTGGGCGAGATCCATGGAATAACGTCGGAAAGAATCTGGCTGCGCTGTCGGATGCCAGGATTGCAATGGAAAACAAATGACCGTTATTTTTTCCCATCTTTACATACAGCCTAACAAGCAGCGCGGCTGCACGGCTGCAGCACCACCCTAACCTGCGGTCATTGGCCTACATTAGCTTGAATTTGGGGCAAACAATAGATCTAGATACTATTCCCGTTTGCATATCATAGAGGTTATATCTGCTATAGCTACAAACTTTGGCCTTAAAGCGTGACGTACACCTTCTTTATATACACTCAGATAATAGAGGCAGCAGTAGTTCTAGCGATTTACCTTGTTCTAATATACAGCGTGAGTCAAAAGTCACAGGACACCGTTTTATTTGGTTTTTTATGCTGTCACAAGCCGCCACGACGCGGTGCTGAAGGTGGTGCTTGTTGCGGATTTTCTCAGCATACGCAATCTGTTTGAGATGACCCCAGAGATAAAAGTCAATAATAAAAGTAAGATAAAAATAAAACCTGTCCTGCGACTTTTGACTCACCCTGTACATTAAACAATGCAAAAGGGTTAATACAAGTGCAGTTCAGCCTCAGTACGGTTTGTAATAGACCACGTCTTATGTAGCTACGTTTTATGTCCTTGTCCCTGGCCGGGCAGTACATCGTCCATAAAACCACCCAAAAAAGTTCCTGGACATGACCACAAAGTATCTGTATGTGTTAACCCTCTATTGCATGATGTTGCTTTAGGGCAACAAACTAACTTTCCTCACTTTACAGTGACAATACATAATTAAAGACAATGATAGGGTTAATTCTAAAGAGAAAGGTTTGAGTAAGTCAATAAAAACATGTACTTGGTCAAACTATCTCTTAATGGGCAGATCTGAACCTCTTTTTAAACAATGAGTATTCATTTTTGGGGGAAACTTGGAGAAATATGTTTGTTGCCTAGAGGCAACATTGTGTGAGCATACACAATGTCACAAGGCAGGTCTCACCCCTTCAGGGAATATGGATCTATACAATTCCTTCCTGTTGTTGCACAATCTTACCTCAAGGCATGATACTCCAAAAGACCCCCGGCACACATCATTGCTGTTATTTCTTCATGTTTTTGAATTTAATAAACAGGCCTGAGGAAACAGACCAAAGGATGGCTAGGCTCCCTCACCCACTGACCCGACAGTAAGTATAGGTCAGGAAATCTGACCTCACTGCTAAAGGTTAGCTTATTAGTGTTTGACAAACTTCTGCTGGCAAACCATTAAAGTAACTGGAGAAAAGCGTCCAGATGATCCACGTTCCTAGACTCCCACACCTGAAACCTCTATGCATATGGTCACTTCCTCCATCCAGAAAACGTGTCATCTCGCTTTACAGATATAAGGGCTATTAGATATTGAAGTCTATGTGAATCAGAAATCACGTGATGCATTTCTGAATGAAACAGGGTTCTCAGATGATGAATAACTGTAGGTAAGACATGATGTTATTCTTCAGGATTGGACTGGAGTGTGAAAAGTGGTAGTTCTGTAATGAGCATAACTTAAGGCCCAATAAAATGCAAGTTTTTGTCAAAGATGAAAGACCATTGGTCTTGACCTTGGCATTTAATTAGTATTTTCTGAAAAAAAAAAGATTCACTATTTATTGATATATACTCCACACAGCTTTCACTGAAAAAGCAGGGAAAAAGGACTCAAAAGTACCCAACATGTGTAAAAGGAGCTGTGTGTGTGTGTGTGTGTGTGTGTGTGTGTGTGTGGGGAGTATTTGTGCTCATGCTCATCATCAGCTGACCTCCATCAGAGCCTCACAGCATGGCAGAAAGCCAGCACAAATACTGCTAGATATTTGCACATGAATATGGGTTTCCAGCATGAACGAGCTAAAATAACTCCATTATTTTTCAACCGGTCCAGAAACCAAGAGTGAGAGAGAACGTACAGCCAGAGCGGAGGTGATGCGAGTGTTCTTGCTCAGGCTGGTGGGAGGGGGGATGAAAACATGCTAACATATTATTGCTCGGTATAATTTGGTTCCAGCTGGAAAAAAGTGACGCAATCAAACGTCAGACGCTGTTTAGAGGCGGTAAGAGTAATAAGAATGTGGTCTGTTGAATGATGGATTGTGACCAACGACATTAACTAACAAGGAAAGAAAGGTCCATTATAATGTCACGTTAATATGAACCCTGCTTCCCCCACACATGCTCACGAACATCAGAGCCGGTTTATCAGGAGCCTGGCCACTTCTTATTTCCCTCGTTATATCAAATACAACGAATGGGAGTGAATGGCGCTCAATGACTAAAACGTTTCTTTAATTTTAGAAAGTAAAAGGATGAATTTCACTAAAAAAACAAAGACATCTCTCCTGTTTGTTTCCGTTTTTCTACAGCAAACGGGTTTCAGTCAGCAGGTCACTGACATTACTGCTAGAGTGTGATGATTGGTTGGTGAGCGGAGCTGCTCATTGGCTGTTCACACTCAGACAGACGTCATGGACATACACTCGAGTTTAAAAGATCTTAAAAATATAACAGTGATGTTAAAATGCCTTATGCTGTTCCATGTTCATGAAGTTATTTAATTATTTTACATTAAAGATGTTTCAGCATTTATAAACTATGAATTTGCTCAAAGGCTCCATATCAACCCATTCATTTTGGACTCACTCGGGAGCGCCCTCTAGTGTTTGAGAAACCTGGAAGACATTACAGAGTGGACATTCTCCTCTCTACAAGTTCTCTGATGAACGTGTCTGTGGAGGCTACCAGTGCAGAGCTGGGTAACTGGTAGGTTTTGCACGTTATCTCTTAAAATCATGCATTATGATTGTCCAGTATACTACTGAAATAAGTTGGAGGATTATGTTGTGGTAACAGGAATTGTAGCTACAGAAGACGAGTCCTAAGGAAAAGGCTAATGTCTGTAATGTTTAGAAATTTAGAAGAAGAAACTTAGAAGTTCCAGTTATGAAGTTAGGCGCCAGACAGCGTTGCGTGGGGCTGGTAGACACGAGACTGCCTGCTGTCTACCTTGCATTCGCACCACAACCAGCTCCACTCTTCTGTCCTAGTTAGCGAGCTTAGCTGGCAGGCTAACGGCTCCTCACACCACAGGCCAGGTTTTGGTCAGACTAACTGATGATCCACTTAGAGGATAAAGCCTCAGATCTGACAAAGCGAGATGCTTGTGTTGGAGTGACCAAAACACAGACTCTACCGTTCTGAGGTGTGTTGTGCTGTTAAACTGCTAACTAAGCTAGCCCTTGTAGCACAACCAGCTCCACACTGTCTTAAATAACCCTTTCTGTCCAGCTGTGATGTTGATGTTACATTGAAGGCATAATATTTCTTCAGTGATGAATTGAAAATACCGTTAATTTATTTTCCAGTTAATAACATTACAGTGTAATGTTTTATGCTACGTCAGGGACATTATAAAGGAGAAGAGCGGTCACTGGTTAAAATATGAATGGGAAATCTCATAAAGCTCTTTTTGTGGAGAAAACCCCACCCTTCGATTAAAAAGAAGCAATCCGCTTGCTGGTTAGGCCTTGAGCAGGGAAAGCCCCTCTTTGATGTGAAGATCTGCACAAGTGAAGTGGCCAGTTTTGAGTTTTTAGGTCTCTTCCCGTTCAAACATATAGGAGCCTGGAAATAACTGCCCAGTGGCGTTAAAAAGATTATCACTGAGTGAACATCTAACCACTACCAACCTCATCTCCTTCTTGCCCTCCTTCCCTTCTCTACCCCACTATTACCCTTAGGCCTCCTTTAAGGCCTGACTATGTTGTTCTATGTACCTCATTATTTGTAAGTCGCTTTGGATAAAAGCGTCTGCTAAATGTAATGTAATGTAATGTAATGTAATGTAATGTAATGAACAGACTTTCCTATAGGGTCCTTGGCTACGTATGTATGCTGGCAGTAGACGGACAATAAACTGGATATTCGATTCGTTTTATTGGAGCCATGATGGAAAAACAAACACTTCTAGAAGCAGTGGTCCAGGTTCTGTCAAGACTTAAATTTTCCCAGTTTTTACAATTAACGTTGGCAGTATAATAAACCACACTTCGAATTTTGTTGGAGCCAGGAATGGCAAACATCTCAGTGTTGGAGTATTTTTAACTCTAAAAACGAGGCGCACTTTTTAGATGGTCATTACCCATTAAATGGTCGGGTAACGACCGAAAGAACGAGATCGCGGATACAAGCGGCAGAAATGAGCCTCTTCGCAGGGTGATGGGCTACGCTCTATTTGATAGGGTGAGGAGCTTGGTCTTCTGGGAGGAGCTCGGAGTAGAGCTGCTAGCCCTCGCGTTGAGAGGAGCCAGCTGAGTATCTGAGTATCTGAGGAGCATCTGATCCAGATGCCCCTGGACGCCTCCCGGTGGGGGGTGTACCAGGCGCAGCCTACCGGGATAAGACCCCAGGGTTGTCCTAGGACCTGCTGGATGGATTACATCTCCAAGTTGGCCTGTGAGCGGCTTGGGGTCCCTGGGAATGAGCTGGAGGAAGTTGCGGGGAACAGGGTCATCTGGGATTCTCAGCTCTTCCAACTGCTATCGCGACCCTATCTGGACTAGCGGTTAACGATGATGATGATGACTTTTTAAATGATCTAGCGATCTGTATGCTTTCATCTTCTGTGATGTGAGGCAGCGACAAAAGAATGATTTAGAGCTTTGTTCCCTGAAGCGGTGAGACGTGCCTTGTGACTGGCTAAGTCCATTCCACTTTGTTGCTTCTAGGCAACAAACATATTTCTGCAAATTCTCATAGCAAAAAAATTGATACTGAACGTTAAAACAGAGGTTTAAAAGTGCCCACTAAGAACTACTGTGACTAAGCACATGCTTTTTATTGACTTACTCAAACTCTTTTCTTTATTGTCAACCTTTTTGTTGTCTTTAAATATGTATAACTAATTGTAAAATGAGGAAAATGAGTTTAGCACTTATGGTATGATTAACTGTAAAACATTGAGTGGATTGCACAACTCAAATTTTCACGGTTTAGTCAGAAGTCGCGTCTAACTCTGGGCTGAAACCCAAGCGGCTCTGTATCGCCTAAATTGCAGTCAAACAGTGCATCATTTATTGAGTATGTATGTGTCTGAGTCCCAAATCACTACATCTTATCTGTCTTTTGCACCATTGGGCTGCAGGATCCAGTATATAAATTCCAACGTAGTGCATTATGTAGGGAGCAGGGAACCATTTGAGATTCAGCCCCAAGCATGAGAAGAATACACTGCTGGATTAATGCTAAATTATATTTGCAGTGCTAATTTAATGACCAAAAAGTGCTTATCATATGTTGTGTTATCATATGTTCATTGTTATATGACAAAATGTTAAAAATCTCAAAATAACGTTCTCCTCATTCCGGCCCATGGTTGCTCGACAGCGATGCTTACTCTACAGGAACCACATTTCTTGGCAGAATAATTATTTATGTATTACGTTTGCGATTATTATTAATAATAACTCAAAAACGTGAGTATTTTATCATATTTCATGTTGGCCTCTGTTTTAAAAAAGCAACAAGCCACTTGAGACCATGCATTACTGTGATTTTATCACAGGGATGGGAGCTTTAGAACAACGTTCCCGTGATAATCGCAGTAACTCGCAGCCTTTCGTAGCTTATTGCTTTAACAATTTATGATTCAACATAGACTCTAATCTAATAATTGTTTTAATTACACATTTAGGGGTAGTTTAACAGAATGCCCATGAATATCTTTTATTTTATAGTCATTTCCTCTACACTGCCACCCAGGTGATGGAATGAACCCCCCTTGCTGTCTTCAAACGCAAAATGAAGATTCTTCTCTTCAGTAAGAAGTTCAATTAACGATAATTGCGCACTGAGAAAACCGCTCGGTGTATTTAGTAGGCATATATTTAGCAGGGGTGTTACGTTACACCTATTCATATTCTTTTTTCCCCTCATGGAGGCTGCTGTGAATCAAAAGTGTGATATCAAACACAGAGACATAAATTGATTATTGGTCTCCACTGGTATATTAAATTACTCAATTCAATTCAAGTCCAGTTTATTTGTGTAGCGCTTTTTACAACAATGTTGATATAAAGCAGCTTTACAGAAGTTTGAAAACACACAGTTACATCATAGATCCCCCAGTGAGCGAGCCAGAGGCGACGGTGGCCAGGAAAAACTCCCTCAGACTGGAGGAAGAAACCTGTGAGGAACCAAGACTCACAAGGGGAGAGCCGCCCTCCTCTGGTCAGACAGTGTTTACAGTTTAATACCGAATAAAAGCTGAGAGGATCTCTGAAGACTGGATGGTAAAGCTTTAGAAACTGCTGTGGTAGAGGCGGCCTCTGACTGAGGCGGTCTCTGACTGAGGCCATCTGACTGAGGCGGTTTCTGACTGAGGCGGTCTCTGACTGAGGCCAGTCTCTGACTGAGTCGGTCTCTGACTGAGTCGGTCTCTGACTGAGGTAGTTTCTGACTGAGGCAGCTTCTGACTGAGGCCAGTCTCTGACTGAGGCGGTCTCTGACTGAGGCCAGTCTCTGACTGAGGTAGTTTCTGACTGAGGCCGACTCTGACTGAGGCGGTCTCTGACTGAGGCCAGTCTCTGACTGAGTCGGTCTCTGACTGAGGTAGTTTCTGACTGAGGCAGCTTCTGACTGAGGCCAGTCTCTGACTGAGGCGGTCTCTGACTGAGGCGGTCTCTGACTGAGGCCAGTCTCTGACTGAGGTAGTTTCTGACTGAGGCCGACTCTGACTGAGGCGGTCTCTGACTGAGGCCAGTCTCTGACTGAGGTAGTTTCTGACTGAGGCTGACTCTGACTGAGGCGGTCTCTGACTGAGGCGGTCTCTGACTGAGGTGGTCTCTGACTGAGGTAGTTTCTGACTGAGGCCGACTCTGACTGAGGCCGACTCTGACTGAGTCGGTCTGACTGAGTCGGACTCTGACTGAGTCTTTATGAAAGTGGGACTGAGCTGAAACCCCATCCTCTCTCAATGCTGGTACATCTGGATGGCGCAGTGATGTAACTGAGGGTGTTGCAGCACAAATGAAGGAGAGCAGGTTGGTGATGGTGACCAGGAGGCCCAGATGGTCAGTCTGATCATCATCAATCATATTCCTAAAAGAGACATTGATTTATTTATTTATTATCTGATATGAGATACTATTGGACATGGTGGTGCAGTTTTGCTTTTGCAGTTCGAAGATGACGGAGAGAATTAAAGATGAAAAAATCCATTTTCATTTCTTCTGTAGAAAAATTGCCGCAGCACATGCTGTCAGAGGTCACATCTGACTCTTGACTCCAGACTATTTGCACAAGCTTATTCATATTCATACATTTTCAGAAAACACTAGTCTTTTGAAGCACTCTGGATGAACGCTTTTGCTAAATGTTTCAATGTCAAGGTAAAATTGTATTAGGCGTCTGAAGGCCTGCAAAAAAAAAAGAAACAGGTGAAATCTTTGTTTAAAGATGTGCCTAATGTGATATCCTGTACGTTCTGCCCGTTTCCTTTTTCATAGTGTGTTTAATATGATCAAATGGATCATAAAATTACATAATGATGGCTACCAGCTCTGATTATTTTTATATATATATATATATATATATATATATATATATATATATATATGCGGCACGGTGGCGTGGTGGGTAGCGCTGTCGCCTCACAGCAAGGAGGGCCTGGGTTCGATTCCCCGGCCAGGTGACCGGGGTCCTCTCTGTGTGGAGTTTGCATGTTCTCCCCGTGTCTGCGTGGGGTTCCTCCGGGTTCTCCGGTTTCCTCCCACAGTCCAAAGACATGCAGTCAGGCCGATTGGACGTGCTAAATTGTCCCTAGGTGTGAGTGACTGTCTGTGTCTGTCTGTCTGCCCTGCGATGGACTGGCGACCTGTCCAGGGTGTATCCTGCCTTCCGCCCGAAGACTGCTGGGATAGGCTCCAGCTCCCCCCCGCGACCCTGACGGAGAAGCGGCTTAGAGTACAGACTGAGCCATAAAACTGGCGCAATATCAAGTTTAGCTCAGTGTTGTCAATTCGTTGCTTGGCAACGGTGTCTCAGCTGGGTGATACAGTGTTTGTGAAAAACTCTGATTGGTTGAGAAGCGTTCTAATTGTGCTCTTATTTCGCCATAATTCCATAATTATTTCATTATATATACGTATATGTATGCATAATCCATAAAGAAGCACTTTCTAATTCTAGTGGTCTGTTCGTGTGTGTTGTGCTGGTCCGAGTGCATCAGACACAGTGCTGCTACACTACATCCACTCACTGTCCACTCTGTTAGACACACCTGGCTGCAGCCCAGTTTGTATTAGGTCCTCTAGGCCTTCATCGGTGGTCACAGCACGGTGTCGGCTGGATGTTTTTGGTTGGTGGACTATTCTTTGCTATTTGGTGGTCTGTGGTGGTCCTGACTGTTGAAGAACAGGGTAAAAGAGGGCAAGCAAATCATGCAGAAGCGCAGTGGCCGGTCTTTGTGTGTGTGTATATAATATATTCCACTGTCGCCTTCCGACGACACCCGGGCACCCGTAGAGACTGCCACTAGTGCGCTGATGGGGTTTTCAGTATTATGTAATCACAAAGCTACATGGGTTGAATTTGTACAGTTTGTAGCTGAAACACAAATATTTGAAGCCGGTAAGAAGTGATGTCTTCAGTAAAGGTTTCACTCAAAGCATCTGTTGGCCTGTTAGCTAACACCATGGGGGCCAATGAGTCACAGTCTGAACTTAAAACAAACGGCTTAAAAGTATTTTTTCCCTCTTTTTCTTGGCGTAAACAGACTTTCATACAAAAAGCAAGGGTGCTGAACATGTGGTTATATTGCACCTGTCCTGTGTTCGCTTCAACATTCTTTGAAGTTAAGCTGCTAAATTGGCCACTTCCTCAGTCGCAAGGTGCCAGTAATGACACATGATGAGCGTCTCTCTTAGTAAATCAGCTGAACTGATCACTAACAGGAACGTAACGTTTGCTCTATGAGACATTCCAGCGCTGTTTGGCACTCCCCCGTTCATCAGAGGCATCTGTATGTGAAACGGCAGCTGCAGGGCTGGGAGTGCGAAGGCTGGCTGAGAGGCAGTGGCAGCGCTAATGCGGCACAGACTTCACATTTCACAGCTTCTTGGGTGGTACAGGGTCAGAAAAAAAGAGGTACTGTTCTGTTTTTGTTCATCAAGGTACGAATAACGTGAGTGTACGTTTAAAAAGGAACAGCGCTGGTCTTAAGGTCCAGTGTTGTACCTTAAATAATTAATTCTGGGGGAAAGGTATGTATTTATATCTTTTCATAACCTTTCTTTGATGTAATGCTTTAAAACCGAGAAGTAAAACAACAACGCTGGAGTCAAGACAGGGTTTAGGGAGTCAGTCCAGCTTGTAGAGCTATAAAAAATATATAAGCATTAAATATAAAATAGATAAAAATATAATTGCATAACATTCTGACCACCTCCTTGTTTCTATGCTCATTGTCCATTTTATCGGCTCCACTTACTGTATAGGTGGTGGTGAATTAGTGTGTGTTGTGCTGGTACGAGTGGATCAGGCACAGCAGTGCTGCTGGAGTTTTTAAACACTGTGTCCACTCACTGTCCACTCTATTAGACACTCCTACCTTGTTGGTCCACCTTGTAGATGTAAAGTCAGAGACGACAGCTCATCTGCTGCTGCACAGTTTGTGTTGGTCATCCTCTAGTCCTTCATCAGTGGTCACCGGACGCTGCCCACCGGACGCTGCCCACAGGACGCTGCCCACAGGACGCTGCTGGCTGGATATTTTTGGTTGGTGGACTATTCTCAGTCCAGCAGCGACACACACTAACACACCACCACCACGTCAGTGTTACTGCAGTGCTGAGAATGACCCACCACCCAAATACTACCTGCTCTGTGAGGGTCCATGGGGGTCCTGACCACTGAAGAACAGGGTAACAGAGTATCAGAGAAACAGATGGACTACAGTCTGTAACTGTAGAACTACAGAGTGAAACTATACGGTCAGTGGAGCTGATAAGATGCCTGATCGGTGGATGTGGTACAACTATACACAAACCACATGCACTGACAGTGAACCCTTGAGGGTACCATTGTACCACCCCAGTGACATGAGGGATATTACTCCAGGGGCACTTTACTACCTTGTACCACGGTGTGACATGTAACATCCATGTGAACCTGGCATGCATCTAACTTTAAAACACTTCATGTTGAATTAGTCAAAGCAAAAGTCGGTGAATTAGTGGACGCCCAGTGTAGAGTTCAGCGGTTCTCAGTAGGAAAGTCTGAGCATTGAAAGCCATGTCCATCGACTACACCATTAAAACACAGGCTTAATATAGTGTTACAATATAGCCCATAAATGATTTAGTATACTGAGCTATATCTGTCTGTGTGCCACTGTTAACAGAGTGCTGAGATCCGTCTGAAACACGGCCGCTATAATCTGTCCGAAGCTTATCCCAACGGCATAGGCTGTACGTTTCCCCCATGAGACGCACGATTCAGCATGTTGATAAATAAAGTCATTGAACAGTATAAAGCTGCGGGAGCATTGTCCTGCAGCTGCGAGTGGAGATAAGGCCGTTCCACATGTGCGCAAAGTTTCGTAAATGGCCTTGAGTCTGAATCTGTCCCTCTATTATGATACCAAAATTAACTGGTTTTACTCATTTCATCTCTAGGAATAGAATGACAAATACTCCTGTGTCTGGAATCCACTTATAACATCTCTACCTGAGGGCTAATTGGCCTAATTATGTTTCAGAGAGCCACAACAGAAAAAAAGTCGTTTATCTTTTCCTTTCTCTCTTTAATTGTTTACTATATTGCAAAAAAGCAACATCTATTTAAATTTAATTTCACGTGTACTTCTGAATCACTTAAGACAGTATTCGATTACTAAAGCCTCGGCAGGCAGACGGCATCAATTGTCTGTACAGCATCCGCCTTATCAGAGTAGATAGAGAAGCGTCCCTTGATAAATGTGTATTAAAATCTATTAAAGTTCTCTTCTTTCACATTGGCTGAAGCTCATGAGTCTGAAAACCTTTGCTAATTAAGCTGAGGTATATTATCTATTGTACTTTGGAGCTTCTTCATTCAGAAAGATCTCCAAATATTCATTTTAGGCTGTAATTTAGTCCAAGGCTGCACAGTTAAAAATAAAGGATTCTTTGAAATGATGGCATAGAAGAACCACTTTTGGTTTCCAAAACCATCAATTTAAAGGTTGCCATTGTAAAAGAAAAATAAATGTAAGTTTACTTTAATACAGATTATTACAGTACATATTTAGTGCATATTATTCATATTTTGCTGTTGTCGTATCTTCAGTTTTGTCATTTTTTAGTTTTTGACATAATTTGAAAGTGCCTGTTCGTTTTTACATTGTGCGTAAATTTCATGATGAATGGACGAAAAGAAACGGCACAAAATGACTTGGGAAGACGTCTGGTTCCATTGACTTCCATTAAAAGTAAAGTAGGTTTTGTCCTTCTCCTGTAAAGTTACCATTTTGGAGATACGAGGTTTTCTTCCAACATGTGATTTTATTCAGAATATTTGTGATGTTTGGGAGCGATGACGAGGCGGACGCATATGTGAAGAGAAGCGAAATTTATTGGGGCAAATCCAGAGTCAGGGTCAAAACGGTTCAGGGTCAGAGAGCCAACACGGATAGATCAGGGAACAGACTTGATGAAAGAAACACAGACTAAACACACAACGGGAGTCAGAAGAACAAACACCAATCGATACACTACACTACAAAGACCAGCCAACAACTAGGGAAAACCGCAGGGCTTAAATACAGAGACAACGAGGGTTAATAAGACACAGGTGATAAACACAGGCAGTACAATTAAGGGGAGCATCTGGAAACAAGGGGACAGGATCGGGACAATGCGAGGAAGCAAAACAAAAGGACTGGGAGGGGCCAATCGTGACAGTACCCCCCACCCCCCACCCCCAAGGCGCGCAGCACCGAAGTGCACCGACCAAAACCAAACAAAGACAAAAGAGACCAAAACCAAAGACCAAACTAGACAGGGACAGGAGCCGGGGCGAAAAGAGCAGGGACAGGATACGGGACAGGCACGGGAAACAAGGCAGGACCGGGAAAAGACAAGGAAGCAAACGAAAGCACAGGGAGCACTGGGAGGGCCAATCGTGACAATATTAGACATTTTTCTGAATGTATGGCTATTTACATGTGGAGGTCTGAAGAAACAACCAACTATAACCTAAAAATGATTGAGCTATGTTCAAGTTTCACAGAGACCCGTGATGGTAAACTGTATTTTTTTATGTAGACAAAGCCACTCAACCAATTTTCTGAAGTAGGAAGCCACATCAAACAGCTATCAAATTCTAACTAATAGCTAATAAGAATTAGATCCTTCTAAGAGTCACACACTTAAACTCCGTCGAATGAAAATATCTAAACACTGAGAGTGTCTACATGCACTCGATAATCCAATCATAATCTGATTTCTGCGGTTATCTGATTATTCAAATCGTCATGTAAACAGCTCACTCTGATTTCTTAGATTGGAGTAATGTCTAGAAATCTGATACAGAGGCTGGATTTTAGTGCTGTGAGCTCTGACTCTGATTTCTTTCCGATTTCTCAGTCTGAGCATGTGCTAAAACAGACGGCGGTACCGGAAATAAGCGAGCAGCGTCGCCACGTGACGCAGCATAACACTTTTGGAGTGACTCTGAGACCGACTACACGTTTGACGAAATGAAGGATTTAAATGTTCTTCATATTCGGAGTGATGTATATTCATATTTTCAGGTTAAGTGGCAAGATATAAAAAAAAAGGCATGACATGAAGTTCGAGTTTACATTATGTTGCTATGTAACTCATGTAGACCGGAGTTCCCCTGTTATCTGATTACTCAAGCGCATGTAAACTCATTGATCGTGAGTTGCTAGTATATAATACTAGTAGGTTCACTGGCCTTTTTTGAATAGTAAGTGAAATATACTTGCACTGTAAACATTTTAAACCCTGGTTCCTACGACGACCACTGTAAATGCAGTCATTCAGCTCTGATCTCACTGAATGAGCTTGTTTACATCTCAACCATCAAGTCTTGCGGAAATTTTGAAAAGTTTCCCTTTAAAATTCCTCAGTGTGCTGCCTCAAGCTGTTGGCATGCTCACTGGCACAAGACGACCTGAGCTGAGCCATAGAGGTTTTGAGCCACTGATCAAGCCTCTGCTGCACTGTGGCCTCTGTAAAGACGTCCTGCAGTCCTCCCGACTGCCGAGATGCATTTTTAACAGACCGTGAGGGGAGGGAGCTTGACGTGTGGGGGTCGCGGAGATGCTCTTTGAGAAGGCAGACAGTTCCCTTCCTCCCACCTCCCCCATCCCGCATAAGCCCTTCTGTCAGAACTTTCTCAAAGCTCTTAGTGACAACCGACCCACTGTAGCGCTATTTATTCATGGAGCCATTTGCTGCAGTGCTGAACACACTCTGCACATCCCTGCCTCGAGCCACAGGATCAGCACAACTGTACGCCAGATGATGCTCGGCGTTCAATTAATCAGGAACCTGTGGCATGTTCAAAAGCTGAATTAAAACATTAAACAAATCCTCTTTTAACCTTTAGGAGCTGCATTTATTACCTATCAGTGGTGAACTGTGACTATTACACTGAGTCCTGACAGCAAACAGGCGTTCATGTGGTATCACATCCCCTCAAAATGCCTCCAGGATGTCCAGATTCAGTGTCCATATGAAATGTAAACAAACCACAGAGCTATCAAATAGTAGCTCAAGACGTCTACAGAAGGGTCCATTTTTGTGTCCCTAGCATTTACACATATAAGACACTTGAAAAACACGTTAGGGTTACAATTTATTTCTATATTAAAATGAAACGTTATTTTAACAGTGTCTTATTCACGTCTAGGTGTGGGGCGTCCCGGTTCTTGTTGAGATAGAGGGGTGGGGTGAAGTGTTGGGGCTACATGACCAGCAAGACGGAGAACAAGAGACCAAAGAAACACAAATGTGAGAATTTACTCTGTTAAAAATGAAATTAACCCCTGTTTTATCTCAGTTTCATATCATTGCAACGTATTATGTTTTATATCCATTCACTCCCTCAGGGTCGTGGCGGGAGGGGGGGGGGGGGTTGCTGGAGCCTATCCCAGTGGATACACCGCAGGATACACCCTGGACAGGTCGCCAGTCCATCGCAGGTTATGTTTTATATAACGCGTGTAAATATTGCTAGTAGTATGCTGATGTCTCGAAAGCTAGCTAGCTAAGTTCCACCTTAAATTGTTCAGAAGTTACATTCTGGTGACTCGGGCCTCAGAACTGCTGCATCATTTAAGGCGGAATGGAAAAATTAAACAAAAAACTAGCAAATATCTGACTTCAGCTTCATATCGCTGAAGAATTAGGGGGGGTGATAATAAATAACTGCCCCCCTCTTTGAAGGCGTATGATCCCTAAATGTAACTAAAGCCCAGCAGTGAGGAGCTGAACTTTCCCCTCCTCTGCTGTCCCTGCAGACGGGCAGGGTCGCCTACAGAGCGGCGCTAGTAGCTGTTAATGAAGTGATGCTCTTTTATTAGAGGGTCTCATTTCAGAGGGAAGATCTCAACCACTGCCCTGTAGCTCAGGAACAAGGGGCAGCACTCGAAAACAAGGGATAGGGGTGAAAATAAGAAAAGGGATTGGGCCTAAATATAGAAGCGGGACATCTGTTAAAAGCAGCACCTCTGCCACTGACTTGGTGTTAGAATAAGGTGTTGGAACTGCAGTAGTGTCATTTCTGCTGGTGCCTCTATGGGGTTCCTGATATCATGTTAGCACTTTCACTGGTAATCTTTGGCCCTTCTGGATTAAACAGGCATATATTTTACCTGTGTGTAGCAGTTTTATGTAGCAGTGACTCCTTCAGTAAAGATTCCTGGTGCAGAACTGCCACCGTTTTCCATTTCAGTCGTGAGTTGGAGGTCAGGGAACTGGCCCTGTGACCGGAAGGTCACCGTTTCGATCCCCAGTGCCGACAGTCCATGACTGAGGTGTCCTTGAGCAAGACACTTAACCCCCAATTGCTCCCCAGGCGCCACGGATAGGGCTGCCCACCGCTCCGGGCAAGTGTGCTCACTGCCCCCTAGTGTGTGTGTGTCTGCTCACTAGTGTGTATGTGGTGTTTCACTTCAAGGATGGGTTAAATGCGGTGGTGAAATTTCCCCATTTGTAGGACTAATAAGGGTCACTTAATCCTAATCTTAATCTTCCACCTACTGGAAATCTAAACACGACTGGTTGATTTGTCACTTCCTAATTATGCTGGTAGTTAGTCTAACGTGTAAGGCCTTCAGTTCAGCCTCTGAAGTGCTAACCAATGGGAGAGCTTGCTCGGCTGCGTCTACCTAGATACCACTGTGAAATAAAATATGATTGAACAGTTTTCCGTTTGATGTTTCCAGAATTTAAGCAGAACTTTACAGTGATGATTACATTCAACTAAAACGTAAAGATCCTTTATCTTTGTTTCTTGACAGCGGAAAGTCAGACGTACAGACTCCACCCTGTCCATTCAGAGTCTAAATAAGATGTAAATGTAATTCATTGTGTAATGACGTGTGTCACTGTGTAATACCATTAGACGAGTATAGCAACACTAAAGACTTCTAAGGCAAACAAAACCTTCAAAGGTCTGTTGAGCATACACTGCATTTCGTTCAATAATCAAACAACTAGTCGGTCAGAAATGTGTGCGGAAGCCGCGGCAGAACAGAATCAACATTCGGCTGCTTTCCTTTAATACCAGTGAAATCTACAGTGCGCAGAATAGAAAAGGCGGTGGGGTCTGGCTGGGTGGGCTAAAGCCTCACAGGGTCTATGCATCACTGAATGGCTAACCTGTAACTCTCTGAAGCACTTGTAATTGGATTCTGAAAGACAGTAATGCAGCCTGGCCTGGCTCCCAGCCTCTTACAATGAACATGGTAAATCTTATTGTCATTTCTATTATCCTTCATTGAAGGTGTGCTTTTCTCACATACTGGAAACACCATGTAGCTTAATAGCGGACTGTAATGCTTCTGGATTCATCGCATTGGGAATGATGTGAGCAGGCCAACTGGGCATAAAACCATCCACTTATCCGTGGAGCTTTGCTTCAGACTGTTTTCTGCTGGAGAGTGTTTGTACTATTTCCGTTTTTTATTTCCTCCATCTTTGCTGAAACTACTGCACATGACTGGCAGTTATAGGGCCATTTGTACATATTGTACATTGTACATGTTCTGCATTTAACCCCTGTGTGTCCCAAGCAGCAGAAGCATGTTTTCATTCTCTATTATTTCCCAGCTGAGGCTTATTATTGACATAAACTTGCTGCAAAAAATGGTGTTTTGTCAAGTGAAATGATCTTGAGTATAGTCAATGAATCTAATATTTCTCCTGTTGAGATTGTTGTACGCTTAATTTAGGATTATTAACCTTATTTCTAGTCATGTTTTACTTATTTTAAGTCATTTAATTTCATGAAATTCTCATTATATTGGCAAATGATTGCTCGTTTTAAGAAATGTGCTTGAAACCAGCAAAATGATCTGCCACTGTAGTGAGATGATTTTAGTTTTATTTTTAATAAAATGGCTTAAAACAAGTGAAAAGGCTCTTGAAATAAGATAGATAATCTTAGTATAAGTGCACAGCCATCTCAAAATGGGAAATATTAGATATATTAACTAGATTTGAGATCATTTCACTCGACTAGATGCCATTTTTTGCAGTGCAAGGGAAATTTTGACATAATTGCAGATTCTAGACTTCAAATCAATGCCACATTTGTGTTCACGAGTATAAGAGGAAACGTTTTATTTTCATTTGAATTTGATAAAAGGTTGTGGAAAGAAAAACATTAACAGTCCCATTTCCAGAAAAAGCTGTGACGCTGTTCAAAATATAAATAAAAACATAATGAAATGATGTGTAAATCACTTAAACTTTTTAGTTCTTTGAAAAATATATGTCCATATTGAATTTCATGCCAGCAATACATTCCAAAAACCTCTCTGTGAAAGACTGGACCATCAAATAGAGCAACAACTCAAGAAGAACGTTCCTCAACATAAAACAGCAAAGAGCTTCTGCTTTTCATCGTCTACGGTGCAGAACATCATTAAAGACTCAGAGAATCTGGAGAAATCTCTGTCTGTGAGGGACGAGGCTGAAAACCAGGATCTGCTGGCCGTGATCTTTGGGCCCTCAGGCAGCACTGCATTAAAAACAGACATGATTCTGTAGTGAAATCACTGCATGGGCTCAGAAACACTTCTGAAAACCACTGACTGTGAACACAGTTCATCACTGCATCCACAAACGCTGTTAAACTCTAAAACACAAAGAAGAACCCAAATATAAACAGGATCCAGAAACGCTGCCACCTTCTCTGGGCCTGAGCTCATTTAAAACGGACTGAGGGGAAGTGGAAAAGTGTCCGGCGGTCCGACGGAACAACATTTGAAATTCTTTGTGGAAATCATGGACACTGTGTCCTCCGGGCTGAAGACCACTCAGCTTGTTATCAGTGCTCAGTTCTAAAGCCAGTATTCATGATGGTTTAGGGGGCATTAGTGCTCATGGCGTGGGTGACGTGCTCATCTGTGAAGGCGACATTAAAGCTGAATGATATAAACATGTTTTATCAACATCTGCTGCCGTCCAGACGACGTCTTTTTCAGGGAAGGCCTTGATTATTTCAGCAAGACGATGTCAAACCACATTCTGCATGAATTACAGCAGCACTGCTCCGTATTAAGAGTCCAGGTGCTAAACTGACCTGCCTACAGTCCAGACCACTGACACCACTGAGAACATTTGGGATGTTATGAAATGAGAAAATATGACAATTGAACGCCTGAAACTGCTGATCAGCTGAAATCCTGCATCAAACAAGAACAGAAAAAATCTCACTTTCAGAGCTACAGCAGCGTCTCCTCAGTTCCCAAACACTTAGAGCGCTGTTAAAGAAGAGGAGATGAAACTCAGCGGTAAACAGACCCCGTCCTGACTTTTTTCAACATCTTGTTGGCATCAAATCCATATTTTATATTTTTCAAAAATCAATAAAATTTCTCAGTTTCAACATTTGATTTGTTGTCTTTGTAGTATTTTCCTTTGCACATCATTCATCCTATTTCTATTTACATTCTACACAGCATCCCACCCTTTTTTGGAAATGGGGTTGTACACTTTGCCACATTTTATAAACAAATGGATAAAAAAGTGCAGACTCAATATTGAACATAAATTGAAGTAAATATAATTCTCCCTACAAATATAAATATGCACTTAGCTTACATTTGAATAGTTTAGCAAAACAAAAGTAAGAAGACTTCCATGGGTTGAAAGCTTCATCAGCCACACATACATGTGATCCTTTGCATTTTATTATGCTAATGTATCCCAGCCTATCAGATTCTGGAGACAAGTCGTTTGATTATCAGCCACTGTCAGCTAATAATCAACTCTCAGCCACAGACGATGGAAGAGAAGCCGCAGTTTTTCTGAAGCGACTGGGACGAAAACCTGTCATGACTTACTGCAGGGGGCTCAAAGTGTAAATGAGGTGGCAGAGCCGCCGACTGCAGCAGGAGGATCGGCTCTGCTCTGAAAAGATAGAGCCAGAGGAATGAAACCAGAACCTGTCAAATGGAGTGAGACCCTGAAGAAAGCTCTTAAAGCCTGCAGATGACTGTAAAATCCAGGAGGATTTCTAGCCTCCCTGGCTATTCTTTTCTGTTCTTTTTCCATCCAAGCCTGTAAAGCTTTCTTCACTCAGGGTGCTCTGTTCACAGCTTCAGGTGGAGATGAAGAACAGATACTGTGAACAAGATCACTGATGATTCGTTTAAACGTTGATGGTTGTGGTTTTGTGATTGGAGAATTGTGTGCATGGTGATTGAAGCTGACACAGCTCAGACTATTGAACGCACATGGTATAGAAGCTCACTGCGCATGGAGCATTTTCATTTTAGAAATCCATTTCCACAAAAAGTCGGGACGATGTGCAAAACGGAATGCGATGATGTGCAAATCAAATAAACCATATTTCTAAAGGAAGATAGTACAAATGCAATGTTACAAATGTGTACAAACTGAAATTTTATTGTTTATTGAGAAATATCTGCCCATTTATAATTTGATGCCAACAACACATTGCAAAAAAGTTGGGACGGAGCCTGCTGTAGTTTTGAAAGTGAAATGTATGCCCGTTCTGGTTTGATACAGGATTAAAGCTGCTCAGCAGTTTCAGGGGCTCATTTGTTGTGTTTTCTCATTTCATAATGTGCCAAATGTTCTCAGTGGTGACCGGTCTGGACTGCAGGCAGGTCAGTTTAGCACCTGGACTCTTTTAATACGGAGCAGCGCTGCTGTAACACATGCAGAATGTGGTTTGACATCGTCTTGCTGAAATAATCAAGGCCTTCCCTGAAAAAGACGTCGTCTGGACGGCAGCAGATGTTGATAAAACATGTTTATATCATTCAGCTTTAATGGAGCCTTCACAGATGAGCACGTCACCCACGCCATGTGCACTAATGCCCCCTAAACCATCATGAATACTGGCTTTTGATGAACTTCTTCCCATATTTACTTCTGAAAGACTCCACCTCTCTGAGATGCTCTTTTATACAAAATCCTGTTACTGACCTGCTGCCAATCAACCACCAGGTGTTTTTTTTAACCATTGAAAAAAAATACATTGTTGCCCCATCCCAACTTTTTGGGAATATGTTGTTGGCCATATATTTTTCAAAAAACAATAAAATTTCTCACTTTTAACATTTGATTCGTTGTCTTTGTACTATTTCCAATTAAATATAGGATTTAAATTATTTGCACATCATTGCATTTTGTTTTTATTTATTTTTATGGGTCTGACTTTATTTGCATAGTCAACGGAAGTTGTTAACAAACTGTCTGTTGAAACTCAGTTGATTCTAAACAGTGGTGGGTTCAAGATTGGGATTTGGACCAGGATTCGGGTTAGGAGCAGGGTTAAGGTTAGGGTTAGGATTTGAACAGGGTTAGATTACAGGTAATTTAGTAGGTATTTAGTTGACTTAAAAGTAAATTCTATATCTACAAAGCATCTAAAGTGGATTATCCAAATAAAGTGTTACCTTTTTATTTTCCACAGTGGTCCAGCTTTTTTGGAAATGGGGTTGTAAATGATTCTTTCACCTGCATTACTGCAAAGCTTTTAGATGACTGTGAAATCCTTGAATGTGCTTTTTTCTCACCCAAGCTTGGAGTAGACTTGATTTCATCGAGGGTGTTGCAGTGAAAGCTGAAGTTCCAGAAGAAGAACGTCTGTTGTATCAAAACTAAATACCGTGAGCAAGATTACTCTCTATAAGGCAGCTGGCGTCGGTCTGATGAAGCAGGATTTCTTGCTTAGCTGGATATCTTTCAGCTCAGTTTGACCTAAGCCTGGATTTTCTGCCTCCTGATGGTGGATCATGTTTTACCAAGCTACATGACCATGGCCACTTAACCCTGTTTACCCAGCCTAGCCTGCATCAGGGCTGGTTAAGCGCAGGGTTTCAGATTAATTAACAGTTCTTGGGTCAGCGTCTGATCAATAAAGGTCAACCTTCTGACAGAGGCTTCTGACTGTTGTCTGTGCTTTTTTTGAGATGTTTGTGGTGTCAGTCAGGAAAAAATGTATCTCAAAATCTACTACATAGATTTCAAGAATATTAGACAAAAATTACCCCAGTTTGTCTAACATGGTGCATTGCATTTAACTATTATAAATGCTTTAATTTCTACTGTGCAAAATTCAGAGACCAATTCTTTCATTTCCAGTTCAATTGCCATTATCCACTCAAAAAGCCCAATGTGGCCAAATCGGTGGATTAAATGACTCGCAAAATCCTGAAGCGGTCCTCATTTTTTGGGGGCAGTCGTGGGCTGGAGAACCAGGGAACCAGCCTCGTGACTCGGTTCCAGAGCCAACAGCACATGACTGAGGTGTCCTTGAGCAAGACACCTAACCCCCAACTGCTCCCCGGGCGCCGTGGATAGGGCTGCCCACCCCTCCGGGCAAGTGTGCTCACTGCCCCCTAGTGTGTGTGTGTGTGTGTGTGTGCTCACTAGAGTGTATGTGGTGTTTCCCTTCACGGATGGGTGAAATGCAGAGGTCAAATTTCCCCGTTGTGGGACTAATAAGGGTCACTTAATCACTTAATTAATCATAAAGATTTCGCTTCCTAGCCATCAATACTTCCAACTGACGACAGACACAAGTGAAGCTCAAATAAGCAAACATAACTCACTGCTGCCCTCTATATTATTTATTTTGCAGCATCAAGAAGAAAAGCAACAAACATACATTTAGCAGTAAATTACACAGAAGCCTCAGCGACTAAATATAATATCACATTTTGAGTTTCAAGTCTTAAAAGTTGCTTAGATAGATTGATCAATCGATCGATCTTTATTGATCCCGGAGGGAAATTGCAGAGTTTCAGTAGCGACACATATAATTATACATAAACTTATATATACTACGCAGAAATATATGAATAAATGTAGACAGAAGTTAAAGTAGAAGAGAAATAAAATAAAGTATAAAAGTATCTATTTACGTATTTACATGGCCTATGAGAGATTGGCTGTGTGTACAGACAGCAGGCACTGAGTGGTGGGAGGTCTAACAGCACATATTATAGACTAACTTTGAGTTGCATCACTATTGTAGTGTAAAGTGCATAGTGAAATGAAAGTGTCATCACAGTGGTTATGATGGACTGCACAGTGTGTATTGATCAGAGAGGAGGTACAGTGAGGTGGTTCAGCTCAGTGCAGACAGCGGATCAGTACCGTCTCTGCAGTGAGCGGCGCAGCTGGACCAGGCGCCACTGAATGAGCTTCTCTGTTATAAGTAATCTCAAACCCAGTGGTCTTGAGGTCTGGACTCTGGGGTGGACAGTCCATTGTTCTGAAAGCATCAGCGTCTTTGTTGTATTTGCAAATTTTTCTCTTTTTCATCTGTTTGCTTTTCTCAGTACACTGTAAAAGTGCACTGTACTTAAAAAAATGATTTCATGTGGTATCAAGTAAATGTAACTAGTTTAAGTCGACGTAAATAAATACTGTGAATGAGCGATTCTATCAATCAAATCATTTTTGAGTTCAGTTGCTTGTTACCACACAAAGTCGTTTTTTAAGTAGCACTGATGAGCCACTTTTTACAGCCTAGCAAGTGAGATCATCGCAAAAGTAGTCAACTTGTCTAATAGTTCTCATTTTGTTTTTGTTGTAAGAATATTATAATCTTAATCAACCTTTTTACTTTTTAAAATATTTTCATCTATTGAAAATATTCATCTTAATTTGGCTACATTTTGGCAGGCATTTAAACTTGTTTTAAGTGTTACTTCTTACACTGTAAAAGTGTCTCATCAGATTTATAAAAAAGACATGTGGTAGCAAGTAAATTAACTGGTTTTATTCAAATTAAGTTATTTTGATTGAAAGGATCGTTCAAAGTATTTAGAGTCTAAGATCACACGCAGGTGTGATCTTAGAATCTGAGCTCTGTTTTATCTGCATGTAAAAACAGTCGCTAAAGTAACTTTTATCACCTGAGAAATATCGCTGAGACATTTTCTCTCTCAGAGTGATGAGAAACCGTTCATGCATTTCTTACAAGATGTGTTGATCACTGTAATGATCTTCTTACTGAACTTCCTAAGAAAACAATAAATCACTTTACTGGTGAGATCAGCAAGTGAGATCAGCGTAAATGTAGTCAACTTGTCTAATATTTCTCATTGTGTTTTTGTTGTAATATTATAATCTTGTTCAACCTTTTTACTTTTTAAAATATTTTCATCTGTTGAAATTAGCTAAAATAAGACACATTTTGGCAGGTATTCTTACTTGTTTTAAGTGTTACTAAGTGTCTCGTCAGATCTACTTAAAAAAAAAAACCAATGTGCTAACAAGTAAATTAATTAGTTTTATTCAACAAAAAAATTGAAAGAATCGTTCTTTCAATGTATTTATTTAGGTTGAATAAAACTCGTTTTATTGCTTGTTACCACATTAAATAATTTTTAAAAGTAGATCTGATAAGACACTTTTCACAGTGGAGATAGATTAGGCATTATTTCTGGAGATGGAATAAGATTTCACTAGATGAAACTGTTAAAACAAGCAAAAGTGTCCAGAAATAGACTGAATAGTCTACGAATATCTAATATTCCTACAACAATTAATATTGAGAAATATTGGCTACATCAGAATGTTGTGCACATTGACTTGACCATGTATATGAATTCACGATGCATGAATCATTTAGATCAGGCTATATTGTGAATACCGATTTCACACGTTTCCACTATAAAACAATAAACTGATATTGTCATTTTCATGACTTTCATAAGACTTTCAGATGCTTATTTATTCCAATTATGCCCATGTGAATGAATTCTGAGCTTCAGTCTTTCTGAAGCAGCAAGACGTGGGATAGTCTCGACTTCAATGGAATCAAAAGGCTACTTCATGCAAAAAAAACAACTGGAAAGTGGCACAACACACAGAGAAACGTGGGTGCATTATTATTAGGCCCATTATTAGGCCAAGCAATATGAAACAGCATGATTTTCATGTTGCATTTGATTTTGCTGTGGGTTTAGAGGCAGCGGTGGACATAGGACGTAATGCGGCATGTCCTGAGGTTAAGGCTGGAGGAAACGAGGGTAGGAGAGCCAAAAAAAATCCAGCTTTTATTTAGCCGTGACACGTACACACCAAGAGACATAAATCAAAGGGACTCCTGTTGATCCGAACCCCAGATCAGAACAAACAAGAACAAACAGAGAAACTGGCTTCCTGCTGCATCTTCCCCATAGTTGAGGTTTCGACAGGACTTTTGAAAGGAACAGGGACAGATTCAGGCCAGCTACAGTCCTAATGAGGGTGGAGGAAATTCAGGTGAGGCCTGCTGTTCCTCACAGGGGGATGAAGCTCCACCACCTTTATGTTCACTGAGCCCAATTATTCTGCATTGTTTCGCGGGCCAAACAGATGGTACGCTGAAAAAAAAGGAGTGCGTTAAACTTTACTGGGTTTACTTGCATAATTTGCACATGAATAAAACATATTACATGAATGCTGCTGCTGCCAAAAGTGAATAAGCTGAAAAATGGTGTTAAGGTAACGTGTTTAGTTTACCGAAGGAATTTAGTGCATTACTTTTTCAGCCTAAGCCGAGTTCAGCACTGCTCTTGCTGCAAAGCAGTGAGTCTCCTGCGTTTGTAGGTCAGGCTCATGAGTAAGAAGGGCATTAATACAACTTCTGCAGAGAGCAGTCTTACAAACCTGGGACAAACGAATTGTAAACATGCTCCCTATAAGCCACATTGTGAAAGCTTGAGTTCGCCTGTGACCACTAAGGTAAGATAGGGTCATTCAGCTAAGTTAGGATTAGTGACTGAGTTTCAGCTTCGTACGTATCAAAACATAAACACAGCCGTGCTTAACTCGTTTGAGGGTGACGGGCGACAATTTTCTGTCAATCCAGGTTTAGATACTGAAGCTATGAATAATAAGATACGATAAAATAAGGTAAGATAGTCCTTTATTAGTCCCACAACGGGAAAATTCTCAGTGTTGCAGCAGCGGAGGGACAGCAATGGAAAAAAAAGAGAAGAAACAAGCAAGTAATTCACTTTAACAAGGTTTTTCTTTTTTTTACAGTTTGTTACTTGTTATTATAGAGACAATATACATTAAAACTAAAGATAAAAATAAGATAAAAACTCTATTCTTCACAAGAATGACAAAATAAAGAATTATAAATAAATAATAAAGCAAAGATATTTATATTGTAAGGATATTTTGCCTGAAATTTACCTGGGCTTTTGCACATGTGGTACTGGTTTATATCACACATGGGACGGTGAGGAGTTACAATATAAACCATTATAAATAGAAAGCTCAGTATTTACACTGTGGAGATATTTTAGGGATATATTGCACATGGAGTGTTGATTATACTGCACACAGGAAAAGGTGATAAGATCGCAGCATGTTCTGTAGGTGTGTGAGGTCCAGTGAGAGGTGGAGGAGGTTCTACGGGGAGCAGTGCTGGTTGGACAGTCTAACAGCAGCAGGAAGGACCTGCGACAGCCTCCTTCACACACTTGGGGTGAAGCAGCCGGTCACTGAAGGAGCTGCCCAGTGAGTCTCAGGCATGGGGTGGGAGCTGTTCTCCAGCATGGAAGCTAGTCTGGCTAACATCCTCCTGTCTCCCACTGTCTGCACTGGGTCTAGGGGGCATCCCAGGACAGAGCTGGTCCTCTTAATGAGGCGGTCCGGTCTCTTCCTGTCCACAGTTGAGACTGCTGCCCCAGCAGACCACTGCAAAGAAGATGGCTGATGCCACAATGGTGTCAAAGAAGATCCTCAGGAGTGTCCCCTCCACTCCAAATGACCTCAGTCTTCTGAGCAGGTAGAGCAGCACTGACCTTTCCTATAAAGTGCACTAGTGTTTTATGACCAGTCCAGGCTATTGTTAAGATGAAAACCCAGGAACTTATAAGACTCCACCCTCTCCATGTCCCTTCCCTGGATGTTCACTGGTGGAGGGAAGTGAGCGCATCTGCGGAAGTCCACCTCCATCTCTCTGATCAGAGATGGAGGTGATGATTCCTCAGACAGCAGTCCACAGAGTCCTGGGTCAGTTCTCTGTCATCTAACTTCTGTAGATGACAGTTTGGTGAGCTGTACATGAAGTCTGCAGTGTACAGGGTGAAGAGGAACAGTGCCAGGACTGTTCCCTGTGGTGCCCCTGTGGTGCTGAACACCATGTCGGACACACTGTCCTGTACCCTCACTTACTGTGGTCGGTTAGTGAAATAGTCCAGAATCCAGTTTGATAGGTGGTGATGCACCCCTGTGTTCTCCAGCTTGGCCCTCAGGAGCCTAGGCTGTATGGTGTTAAAAGCACCAGAGAAATCAAAGAAAATGCTTATCATGGAGCTCCCAGGCTTCTCCAGGAGAGACAGAGCTCTGTGTAGGAGGTAGATGACTGCGTCATTCACTCCAATGCCAGGTTGATAGGTGAGCTCACCAGAGGGCAGAGATATACAAGGACTCTTCTCTAGCGTCTTCATCAGATGGGACATCAGAGCCACCGGCCTGCAGCTGCTGAGGTCCTTTGGTTGCTGCGTCTTTGGCAACGGTACCACACAAGATGTTTTCCACAGCTGTGGTATCCTTCTCCAAGTTTCAGGCTCATGTTGAACGTGTTGCTGATCATCGCGGGACTTAAGGAGCCTGGTGCTGATGCCATCTGGGCCCGCAGCGTTCCTCAGTCTGATCCGAGCTCCTTTCTCACCTGGGCTGTTGTAAGGCACAGATTTGTATAGGGGGGGCTGGTTGTTGGAGGGTGCAGGTAGGGGGATTGAGCTAAGAGAGATCAGTGGTGGTTGGCTGAAAGGTGAGAGTTGTGAATAGGGGGTAATTGAGAGAGAAGGGGCAGGACAATCCCTGAGAGACCAGAAGAGGGGGGTTGAAGTAGGGGTAACTGCGTAAGGTGGAGTGAGTGATCAAATCTATTGAACAACAGATTCAATGTTAATTATGGTCTCCTACAGCCTGGGGGTCGGGTTTCTTGTGTCCAGAGATTGTTTTTAGACTTTTCCAGACCACACTGATGTTATTTTGCAGCCGTTTCTCCATCTTCTTCCTGCAGTTGGCCATTCCCTCCAAGTCAAGTTTCTTAGGGTGTGTTTTTACTTGTAGATCAGTTCTCTTGATCTGGACCAAAGCAGAAAATGATATATAGCTGCATTTTACTTCTAGTTCACTTAGAGTTCACACTGATACATTCAACATTAAACCAGAAGATGTAAACAAAAGTCATCAGAGGTCACAGCTATTTCCATTTCAATTCCTTCTGATGATCAAGACTTTGTGGACAGCTGTATGTCAGATATTTCTTAGTGCATGTCGAAAAATTTCTACAATTAAATCATGACAAACTGAAATACTGATTGTTGGAAAGCTGCTTTATGAGAAACTTGGTTCTTTAGCTTAACTTACCAAACTTAAATTTAGCCCTGTTTTATCTGCATGTAAACACAGTCGCTAAAGTAGCTTTTATCATCTGAGAGAATCACTAAAGTTTGGCCTTTCCACTCCCAGAGCGGCGCAGAGAAACCTCTTCATGCATCACAGCAGAGTTGATCACTGTAATGGTCTTCTTACTGGACTTCCTAAGAAAACAATACATCCTTTACAGCTCGGACAAAACGCAACACAGAGAGATCAGATCAGTCTGGATTAAAAGAGCTGTCTGTATCGCTCAGGATAGACTAGAAAGTTCTGCTACTAGATGTTTAGTTTTTAAATAACCTTAAAGCTCTGTTTACATCAGAGTGTCTGTCTGTGATCTTAGATCTACAGATTCTGACCTACAAACACCTTCAGTAAAACACAGAAAACAGAAACTCGTTCAGTTACTCTTCTTCTAAACTGGAGTTCAGCCCACCTTTTATTAGACAGTCGAGCTCAGAGCTCACTTTTAATAAACACCTGAAAATGTCTCTTTATTAAAAACTCTGCGTCTTGTGGTGTTTATCTTTTATTTTGACCTGTGTCCTTTTCTTATGATTCTAAATTAATATTTTACATTTTTTATATGTCTTTTTTTTACCATCTGTCTGACATGAAAAGTGCTATAGAAATAAAAATTGCTGTTAGTATTATTATGATTATTTTGATTCTTCTTCTTCTTCTTCTTATTATTATTATTAACTGACTAGGCAGATTTTATGGCATGCAGTAACTTGGATAATGTCCACTGAACTTCCTGAATTATGCGGTTCTTCGTTTTGTCTGGGTTTATTGGTTTTATTTATGTCTTGTTTTATGTCACAAGACTCCCTGCATTGCTGTGGTTTTGTCTGACGCAAAGCAGCCCGAAACCCCTGTAATACAGCTTTGAGTGGCTTACTGCTTTTACAAAACAGGGAAACATTGGCGCCTTAATACATTACATCATTTCTGTGCGCAGTCAAATTGTACGGTGAGTATTTTATAATTAAATAATTACCAATTCAGAGCTTATGAAGAGATGATAAAACAAATGCATGCCTTGAAACAGCATCAGAAACTTAGATTCCTTTGGTCCATATTGCGTTCCTATTTCAAACAAACTGTACCGGAGTTCATTCTGAAGCAAACTGAGACTGACCTGCTCTGGGGACTTGGCTCAGCTCAGATGGCAGTGCTCTCACTTGCTCTAATGAGCTGCACTAACAGGTCTCACCAGGATTTGTTTTAATCAAAGCAAACCTGCCAAGTCTGAACACACCTTTATTTTAGAAGAAAGAAAAAGGAATCATACTGTAAATAAATGTGTATGTGAAAAGCAACATTGTCCCCATTGTCACCGCATTAGTGCTTATTATTTATTTCCTCTGCCAGAAAGTGATATTTTTCTCATCACTGATACCACAAAAGGACCTCCATCAGAATTCTGTCACTGATTGGTCAGAAACTTGCCCTGATTGGTCCAAGAATTGTTTATGATTCAAAATCTTTGATTTGATCCTTGGGCCCTCAGACAGCGCTGCATTAAAAACAGACACGATTCTGTAGTGGAAATCACTGCATGGGCTCAGAAACACTTCTGAAAACCACTGTCTGTGAACACAGTTCATCACTGCATCCACAAACGCTGTTAAACTCTAAAACACAAAGAAGAACCCAAATATAAACAGGATCCAGAAACGCTGCCACCTTCTCTGGGCCTGAGCTCATTTAAAATGGACTGAGGGGAAGTGGAAAAGTGTCCGGCGGTCCGACGAACCAACATTTGAAATTCTTTAGGAAATCATGGACACTGTGTCCTCCGGGCTGAAGACCACTCAGCTTGTTATCAGTGCTCAGTTCTAAAGCCAGTATTCATGATGGTTTAGGGGGCATTAGTGCCCATGGCCTGGGTGACGTGCTCATCTGTGAAGACGCCATTAAAGCTAAATGATATAAACATGTTTTATCAACATCTGCTGCCGTCCAGACGACGTCTTTTTCAGGGAAGGCCTTGATTATTTCAGCAAGACGATGTAAAACCACATTCTGCATGTATTACAGCAGCATTGCTCCGTATTAAAAGAGCTAAACTGACCTGCCTGCTGTCCAGACCGGTCACCACTGAGAACATTTGGCACATTATAAAATGAGAAAATATAAAAAAAAAAAACCCTGAATGGATGATCAGCTAAAATCCTATATTAAGGAAGAATGGGAAAACATTTCAAGTCAAGTCAGTTTTATTATCAATACTACAATATGTACAGGACTTACATCATCCTCCTACTCCTCATCATCATCATCATCACCATCATGAGGGGTGGGGTTCTAAGTAGAGAGATTGTTGAGCATCCTAACAGCCTGGTGGAAGAAGCTGTCCCCCAGTCTGCTGGTCCTGGCCCAGAGACTCCACAGTCTCCTACCTGATGGCAGCAGGCTGAAGAAGCTGTGTATTGGGTGAGTAGGATCACCTGCCATGCAGAGACAGAGCTCTATATCTCTTGGAGGGAGGAAAGGTGCCAACAATCTTCTCAGCAGCTCTCACGATGCGCTGGAGTGTCTTGAAGCACACGGTGATGCAGCTGGTTAGGATGCTCGCGATGGTACCTCTGTAGATGGTACGCATGATGGAGGCTTGGGCTCTGGCTCTTCTCAGTTTGCGGAGGAAGTAGAGGCACTGATGAGCCCTTCTGACAGGTGATGCTGTGTTGTTGGCCCAGGAGAGGTCCTCTGTGATGTGCACTCTCAGGAACTTGGTGCTGTTCACCCTCTCCACAGCAACAGCGTTGATGGTCAGAGGAGCATGCTGGGTGCACGTTCCCCTGAAGTCCACGGCGATCTCGTTCATCTTCTCAATGTTCAGATGGAGATTGTTGTGTCTACACCACAAGACCAGGCAGCTCACCTCGCTCCTGTAGTTTGTCTCGTCACCGTTGCTGATGAGACCCACCACAGTCGTGTCATCCGCGAACTTGATGATGCGTGCTCTGCCCCCAGGCATTCAGTGTAGTGTTTCAAGTTGCATTAGTTGCTCCAGCCACACCTGGATTAGCAGCAAAAAACCTCGGCGTTATAATAGATTCAGATTTATCATTTGATCAACACACAGGCGGCATCACTAGGACAGCTTTTCTACATCTTCACAACATCGCCAAGATCAGAAATGCCCTGTCCCTGCGTGATGCAGAAACACTAGTACACGCCTTTATTACTTCCAGGGTAGATTACTGTAACGCGCTACTGTCAGGATGTACGAGCAGGAATTTAAACAAACTCCAACTAGTCCAAAACGCCGCAGCCAGGGTCCTCACTAAAACTAGAACATCTGATCATATCAGTTCAAATGATCCAGCGCTATCATCACTTCATTGGCTACCTGTTAAATTCCGTATTGATTATAAAATCCTTTTATTGACGTATAAAGCCCTACATGGGCTCGCTCTTCCCCCAGCTGCAGCCTTAGGAATTCTAGGAACTATTAATAAGCCAACGCTCTGGGATCTGAGTGGTCCTGATGGCTCGTAATCCTGACTCTCGTGTCGTTACTCCGGGAGTTTGGCTGGCTGTCTAATTTTGGTTAAGCCAAACCATTAGGAGGACAGTACAATGCGTGAACTTGATGGTTTCACTTTCAGAACTGCAGCAGTGTCTCCTCAGTTCGCAAAAACACTTACAGAGTGCTGTTAAAGAAGAGGTGAAACCCAGTGGTAAACCGGCCCCCGTCCCAACCTTTTCGGAATGTGTTGTTGGCATCAAATTCAAAACGTGCATATATATAAAAAAAAAAAGCAACAAAATTTCTCAGTTTCAGCATTTAATTAGTTGTCTTTGCACATGAAATAGAAATAAGGTTCAAATGATTTGCACATCACTGAATTTTGTTTTTGTTTACATTTTGCACAGCATCTCAACTTTTCTGGAAACGGGGTTGTACATCTCATATGTGTTTCTACCGCTAAATAGAAAAGTATAATGCCTTTGTTGTTGGATGCACTGCGATTTATATATATATCCATATTATATTTATATTTAATTGTTGAAATGTTTAGGTTATGATACAAATAAAATAAAACTGTACAAATGTTTAGCTTTGTCAGATCATGTTGTTTACATATCAAAACATATAAAGGCACAAACAGCCGTTGTTGTCTCAGCATTAAATAGTTAGAAAGGAAGTTTAGCTCACGGTTGTCTGTAGTTTACTGAGTCTGGCCGAACCGAGTGGACACACATGAAAAAAGCCATTCTATATTATAAGAGACTTGTTATAGGGTCGAGTACCATATTGAGTCCTGAATACGGCGCTGGAGGAGGTCTCTTCAGCTCACTGCAAGGGGCATTTTAGATGTGATCAATAGAGAAAGGCTTGGCACCGCTGAATATCACTGAAAGTGCAATTTTAGTCATGAAATATTCATCGGGAGCTTTGCAACCAATGTACACGTGTTGGATGATTTATGCCCCCAAGAAAAAAATGGCAATAGAAAGCCAAATGTGACCAGATGCCCTCCCTCCTAACTCCCCTGCAGAAAGAACCCGCTTGGAACATTGTGGACCGCATTCATTGATTCTGCTGAAACTCTTACAGATCCCAAAAAAGTGGCCTATGGTGGTGTGACAGGAATTCATAGTAACTCCTGTTGTACCACCTGTCTAACCCCTGACTTCCATTAGTTCCTTAAGGGGTTCCACAAGGGTTCTCTTAGACCTTTTCTTAGGACCTTTCTCAAGAGCAAATTTAGGAAAAAAAACTGAAGACCAACCAAGTTATTCAAACAGTAATGTGAATGTGGTGCTGTTGGACAAAAATGCTGTATCTCTAAAATGGTAACTTTTACAAGAGAAATGGAAAAAAAAACATTTTTTAGTGGCAAAAAGATTTTATTCCAAGTCATTTTAGATCACGTCTGTCAGTCCATTCATCCTAAAAACACAATTTAAATGGCAGCCGCTGTTTTCAAATGATGAAAAAATATGTAAAAGCAGCAGCAGTGAGACGTGTTTGGTGTCCCAAGTTTGCTTCTTTAGTTTTACACTGCAGGCCAATATACAGTAGCTGCCAGGTAATGCAAGCTTTTCTTCACCTGTGCAAAAAGTCCAGTCGTGAAATTTCCTCACGACTAAATATTCCACAGTCAAGTCAAGTCAAGAGGCTTTTATTGTCATTCCATCTCTGTAGCAGTACACAGTGGAGTGAAATTCGGTTCCTCCAGGTTCCTGGAGGAACCAATCACGCTTGTCCATCTGGAAATCCGATGGACGAGTCTGGGTTTGGTGGTTGCCAGGAGACGGTACTTGTCTGACTGCATTGTGCCGAGTGTAAAGTTTGGTGGAGGGGGGATCATGGTGTGGGGCTGTTTTTCAGGAGTTGGGCTCGGCCCCTTAGTTCCAGTGAAAGGAACTCTTAAAGCTTCAGCACCAAGAGATTTGGGACAATTTCACGCTCCCAACTTTGTGGGAACAGTTTGGGGACGGCCCCTTCCTGCTCCAACATGACTGAGCACCAGTGCACAAAGCAGGTCCATAAAGACCTGGATGAGCCAGTTTGGTGTGGAAGAACTTGACTGGCCTGCACAGAGTCCTGACCTCAACCCCATAGAACCCCTTTGGGATGAATTGGTGTAAAGCCTGACTTCATACCTTCGTCTCTCCAAGCCACACTAAACAACCCATTCCCTCACAGGTGCCTCCCTCTGTTGTTTACGTCGCCTCCTTATTATTCACTGTCTTCCTGCGATGCATGTGGTTCATGACCCTGATGACTAATACAAGAAGCTAATTATTCAAAACAGCCGCCTTCTTGTAAAAATTGTGTAAAGGAAATTAATAACACCATAAAAACAGATTTATGAGGCAGCAAGGTTTTTTGAATGGAGCAGAAAAAAACCGAGGAGCAACATCAGTAATTGGTTGTTGTATATGAGCTGACTTACAGATTATGAGCCACATGATTTGATGTCAGTCTGACGTACTGGAGACGTATTTGATTACCAAGTGTAAATCCATGTAGCTAAACTCTGATCAAGTTATAATCCAGATACAAGTCATACGAAATGACCAGGAGTCACACATGAGGTTAGAAACCACAAAGGTAAACCTGCAGCTGGGTGCCTGGGCAATGTAATTGGATATCATTGATGATTGATCAGTAACCCCAAACGATGCTAGATAAAATGATGATGAGGTCATAATTTATATATTAATATAAAAGGTTATAATTGCAGTGTTAGGAAACTGACAGAAAACCAGACAGCACTGATTTCCCTTTAACAGCTTGATAAATATGTTGGGAAATTGGTGTTTACACCAAGGACCCTGACAGAGAGAGAAGAGAGAGAGAGAGACAGAGAGAGAGAGAGAGAGAGAGAGACAGAGACAGAGAGAGACACACAGAGAAAGACACAGAGAGAAGGAC
>NC_051219.1:45280084-45352584 GCF_015220715.1 Pygocentrus nattereri
CGTACTGTCGGCCCTGGGGATCGAACCGGTGACTTTCCGGTCACAGGGCTGGTTCCCTGACCTCCAGCCCACAACCACCCCAAATGTACATGTTTTTCCAACATGCCAAGAACTGAAACAAGATTTCTGCCACAGTGCTACACCTTGGCGTTCGCGAACGAGTCGACTCTGAGTCTTTTTTTAGACGAACATTGGGAGCTCACTCACTCTTATGACGCTGTAGCTGAAACTCAAAGGACCCCCACCTTTGATCTCATTGCTATATTCCAGCTCTGCCTCCTCGATTTGCCTCATCCATAAACCTGCTGCTTATCGTGTGAGTCTGGCTCAGGTTTAGTTACTGGAGGTTGCGATGTCATTCTTAGCCATGATTCCCAGAGTGCCTTGTTAGCACTTCAGATTTTTGGCCTTTGCCTGGCTTTGTTTGTTGATGACGGGTAGTGGGTTTGTCAGCATGTTGCCTATCGTCTCCTGATCCCTGCCTCTTGAAATCTTTCCAGTCAAACGACTTATCGACGCTTGATTGGTCAGTTTTTTAATCGCATTGTGCTTGTTTAGTAGTTATTTACGGAGCTGAGCGATCGTTTTGCAGTTTGTACTTCGTGGGGACGTTTTTCTTTATACGTGATCACGATTTTCTAATTCGTTCTCTCATTTTTTTTAATCCTTGTCATGTTTTATTTTTACCTGAATGTGCGTTTGCATTGTTTTGTATTGTTTTTATTTTGATGACAGCTCCCTGAGACGGTCTGACGGGTTTTGATGTGTTAGACTGATGAGACGAACAGAGACGCTCATCAAGTCTGAGTTTGATTTTGGGGGTTATGAGGAAACTGCAGCTCCTCTTCACAGCAAACGGCCCCAGTGTTTCTGCTCCCGGTCAAACTTGAAGAGATGACCAGCATTTCAGCAGCCTCACATTAATATATCTACATCTAATCCATAGATCTATTAAACCTCATCCCACATGAATGTCTCTGTATGTGTTTAATTTGAGTTGGTTGGAACGTCGATCTCTAAGCGGCTGCAATGCGTCTGTAACTCTATCTAAATATGATCATTAGAACATGCGGTTTAGTGAAGACGGTGGTTGTAGTTTATCGTCTTCCTTCATTTCACCACCAAACTGCAGGTTTGCTGTGAAGAGGAGCTGCAGTTTCCTCATAACGCCCCAAATCAGAGTCAGACCTGATGAGCATCTCTGTCCATTATCTCATCAAACACATCAAAATCCGTCAGAGTGTCTCAGGGAGCTGTTAGTCACTCCTGCATAAGACAAATAACACAACCTGTAGCTGCATTGATTTTGAGCACAAATCGGAAAAATAAACGACGTGCGTTCCGTTAAAATGGAACGACAACGATTAAACCCACCAATGGTGGTTGGATAGTGTAGTGGGTAACATCACTGCATTCCATACTGTAGGCTGGGGTTCAATCCCCGCCTTGGCCAGCACCCTACACTATACCAATAAGAGTCCTTGGGCAAGACTCCTAACACCACCTTCGCCCATATGTGTAAAAATAATCAAATTGTAAGTCACTCTGGATAAGAGTGTCTGCCAAATGCTGTGAATGAAATAAATGATCTGTTCCAAAAAAAAAAAAAAGAGAATGATGTAGAAAATCATGACCACAAATAAACAAAAACATTCCCAGGAATAAAAACCGATTTATTACTTTTTTAAGCGCCGTCCCCTCCGGGCTCCGTAGTCATCGTTACATCCTAGGATGTGCTCAGTAATGCCGTCTGGACCATCCTGGTCTTGTGTTGCCCGTTTTTGCCTGTAGATGTTTCTGCTTGACGTTTTTCTTCCAGGCTGACATTCTGGTATCAGAACTTGGGGCAACACAGGACATTAGTTTGAACATGTTTCCTGATTGGTCCACAACATTGCAGCTGTGCTGAAAAAGCCCAGACTGGTGAGGACTGGCTTCCCCATGAACACACCACATGGCTGCTTTAGTGTGGGCTTTGAAATACTTGGAGGCTAGTTCACATACTTTTGGCCAGTATGCCAATAACAGTGTCCACCTCTCCCCTTACTTACCACCTCAGGGGAAAGCACCTTTACCTCCAGTCTCCCTGCAGAGAGGCAGGGAAGTTGCAAAACGCATGCATATTTTAATCTCCTCCAATCTAGCCAATTAACCGAAACATCTCATCTGGAGAGGTCGTTTAATGGCTGTGCAGTGATTCCTCCCCATGGAGGTCAGTTATTTTTTGATTGCATAGAGAAGAAAATGAACTCCCACACTTATTAAGGATATAATTCATTCAGAGCAAGAGGAATTCTGTGTGCCAGCAGTAGGAAATATTCAAGTTTATTGTGCATCTGCAAATCAGATTTCTACTTAGTCATTCAAACAAAACGTTGCTGTAGGCAAGGAGAAATCGTGAGCTTGGGCTGCTGTGCGCTTGTGATTCATGTGCTTGAAGTCCAGTGATCTGGAAGTGTATTTGCTCCTCGGGAGCAGCAGAGGATGATGGCTAATTGTTTACAATCCAACGCTTAGTGTTGGACTGTAAACAAACATCTCTTGGTGTAAACAGAAATGAATAAGTAAATAAGTAAAATAACAGGAGATGCCCAGCGTGCCTGAACTACCTGTAATTCTACTCACTGGCCACTTTATTAGGTGCTAGTAAAAGGCTGGACCCCCTTTTGCCTTCAAAACTGTCTTAATTCTTCGTGTCAGACTTTCAACAAGGTGTTGGAAACGTTCCTCAGAGATTTTGGTTGGTTATTTGAGTTCCTGTTGCCTTTCTATCATCTGGAACCAGTCTGCCCGTTCTCCTCTGACCTCTCACATCAACAAGGCATTTTCGTCCACACAACTGACCGCTCACTGGATATTTCCTATTTTTGGGACCGTTCTCTGTAAACCCTAGAGATGGTTGAGCGTGAAAATCCCAGCAGATCAGCAGTTTCTGAAATACTCAGACCAGCCCGTCTGGCACCAACAACCACGCCACGTTCAAAGACCCTTAAATCCCCTTTCTTCCCCGTTCTGATGCTCGGTCTGCACTTCAGCAAGTCGTCTTGACCACCTCTACATGCCTAAATGCAGTGAGCTGCGGCCGTGTGATTGGCTGATCAGCTATTTGTGTTAACAAGCAACTGATAAAGTGGCCATCATGGATGTGATATTATATTAGATCAGATTCAACTTCGTCATTGCGCAGAGTGCAGGTACAGAACCAATGGCATGCAGTAGGTGGCAAACCAATATCGCTTTTACACAATAATTTGTTAAAGCCAAGGAAAGAAAAACCAAAGCAAATAAGCTCTGAACGTAATTCTAATGATTCATATAAAGGTTCATATATCAACACTGTTGGCACAAAATCTCATCTCCAAAAAGATCAATTTATAGGACAAGGTAACTTTCTTAACTAATGGACGTCACTAGATGAGATTTTTCAATTCATTTTGAACCTTTTCTATTGGAAATTTGAATTTTTTAACATAACACAATGGAAACTAAAGCTTTTAAGTGGAAAAAAGGTGTAAGAAGTGAAAAGTGATGCAAGGTTTTCGTGCAACAGTGATGACGTGCTTTTAATACAGACACACAATCGTTTGCAGAAGTTTGGCCTCTGCTGGTCTAATTACACTTTATTGATTTTCTAAGGCGGCGTCTCAGTTTGTGCGCTGGTTTTGTATGTAATGAATAGATACGTGAGGCACTGGCTTGTTCCCTGGATATCAGAACAATGGGACACTGACAGCTTGGTTCCATGTGACATGGATGTGGAAACGGAACAACACAGTACCAACAACATGGACTGGGAAGCTCATCCGCTGTGCTGTGCTTAGCCATAGCTCCGTTGGAAGTTATTGTGCTAAACACCAGGAAAAACAAGCATACATTGTGTTTTGGATGCTGGTACACTGGCCAACCAGCATGGTCGTGGTCAGTTCTTCATATTCCAAGCTAAACCAGCACAGACCAGAAAGCGCTCCATTCTGGCGTAAGACGGTTCAGGCTGGACTGGTGCTGGACATTTTAAGTCACTAGGTTTGGTTCTGACCACAGAGATATGCTGGATTTGCTAATGACCAGACAGGCTGGTCTAAGCTGGTTTTTACAGAGATCCCAGGTGAAAGTACACGTCCTCAGAAGAAAGTAGAAATGTAGTTTGTAAATAATTCTACACTTCTTATATTACTTACATGACTGATCCTATTTCATATTCACAAAGTCATATTTCACAGGTGTTTAAATGACACCCACTGCACATGTTACATTAGACCTCTGTGTATAATTGAATTGATACACAGTGTCTTTATAGGTTAATTTACTGATCTGAGCACTGAGAATAAATACACATACCCAAGCAGAGGCACACACACACACACACCTCCTGAGACATATGACACACCTGTGAACTGATGCATACACACATGATCATTTCCGTTCTTGCCTTTCTGCCATGATAATGCTATTAGTCCTGCAGGCTTTCTTCCAACTCACGGTTCATTTTTCACATAAATGGGCAACTTGATAAATACTAGCCAGTGACATAAGGAGATGTCAGTGCTGCGGTGCCGCCTGCACCTATTCATCTACTCTATAGGCTGCAATAGGCTCGAGTTTTCAACAAGGCGGCAAGTACAGCATCTAATAATCAACCAATATACATCCAAAGCAGGTAGATTTGTTGTGGACCTGTAGTTTAGAACATTTCAAATATTCTCGCTGTTGTAACAAAACTTTGTGAAATAATTTTTTGGGGGGATTTTGTTGATTGAAAAAAATGCCAGGTGCCTTTTACATTGTGTGAACCGGGGAGGTGACTATAGCACCTTGGAATCCCCCCTGGTGAGCTGGTGGAAGTGGCTGGGGAAAGGGAGGTCTGGGCCTCATTGCTTAGGATGCTGCCCCCACGAACCCGAACCCCGGAGAAGCGGAAGATGATGGATGGATGGACGGATATTACGAAGTCCACTCACCGGTCACTTTATTAGGTGCACCTGTTCAGTTGCTTGTTAACACAAATAGCTGATCAGCCAATCACGCGGCCGCAGCTCACTGCATTTAGGCATGTAGAGGTGGTCAAGACGACTTGCTGAAGTGCAGACCGAGCATCAGAACGGGGGAGAAAGGGGATTTAAGGGGCTTTGAACGTGGCGTGGTTGTTGGTGCCAGACGGGCTGGTCTGAGTATTTCAGAAACTGCTGATCTGCTGGGATTTTCACGCTCAACCATCTCTAGGGTTCACAGAGAACGGTCCGAAAAAGAGGAAATATCCAGTGAGCGGTCAGTTGTGTGGACGAAAATGCCTTGTTGATGTGAGAGGTCAGAGGAGGTCAGAGGAAAAGCTGCTCAGTGGTGACGACAGTTTGGGAATTTAGTGTAAGGAGCTGGAGAACGAACTGCCGGCTGAGCAGCGAGTGGGCGGAGCTCGTTACTCTGACGTAGCAACGAGCTGCTCGTTAAGGAGCTATAATTAGGAGGAAGGAACTGAACATTAAAACATATTAAAGCCGCGTTCACGGCCAGTTTATTCATTTCTTACTGTATTTATTTAACTGCTGTATTAAAGCAGTAGAGCACTCGAGGAGGGAGTTATCACCAATAACATCATGGGATGATATTTCACGATAACACAGGACCTCTGTGTTTTACTGCTTAAATATATTAGTGTATTGGGTTAATAAATCCTAATATATTGAAATTGATATCAGACTTAAATATCAGTCGGGATCTGAAAGAGATGACGGTATTAAGTTACTATTTCAGACGTACAAAGTTTTCTTCAGACAGTGATGATATGATAATTAAAGCACCACTGAAAATAACCATGAAATTTAATCACAGCAGTCAGCTGGTGACATTTTCAGCCTGTAGTTTGAAGCTGAACAGGCTGTAAAATGTAAAAGGCTAAGGGCCTGAAATCCTGAAGAGATTTTGCTGTTTTGCTTGAATATTTAATAAAGCAGCAGAGCATTTGAGTAATGATGCAGGGCCTTTAATAAGAGAGTGGGATAGCAGGGTGTGGACACAGCTGGACACTTCAGATCATATTCCCACACTGGGACTTCTCTGCAGGGTAGGGAGCAAATGATAGATACAATTCACCACTAATTCAGGAGGAGGAAGCCAAACCTAAAAACATTAGAAGGGAAAAAAGAGCGCTGTGGAGGTGCGCATGAATATGAATGCTTGAATTTTTATCTTTGCCCGAAAGCAGAAATGATGTGTGGATATGTGCATTTGGGCTTACGTCCTGCACACTGTATTATTTATCTCTACATTATACACTTTTCAAAATAAAGGCACCAAAAAGGATCTTTGAAGTGGTGCCATGGAAGAAACACTCAGTGGTTCTTTAAAGAACCAGTTTTTTGGTAAATGAGATGTGATATCTTGATGAAGGTTTTTGAAAGCTGACGACTGATGCATTATATAAAGGCTCTGTACTAATTTGGTTTATTTTAAGGAATATTTATGCCATTTAGGACACACATCTCTCAGGAAGTTACAATATTACTTGTAGCATTTTAGGACAAGATCAGGAAAAGACATTTTAGGGCGGTTAACATCGCTGCTGGACTGCATTCAGTACCATTACAGAGTGGCAGTGTAAGAAAGATACTGTCCAAAATTACATTATTTACACTATTGCACTCAGATATTGGGTTAGGATTATGTTATTAATGTTATCTTACACAAAGCTGAAGTTAGTGTCTTATTTGCCAGCTTCAAATAAGCTTCAAATTTTCCCATTCCACCTTAAATGGTGCACTAGTTAGCTTTTGGTTAAAATTTTCCTGTTCCACCTTAAATGGTGCATCAGCCAGCTTTTTGTTCAAATTTTCCCATTCCACCTTAAATGATGCATCAGCCAGCTTTTTGTTCAAATTTTCCCATTCCACCTTAAATGATGCCTCAGCCAGCTTTTTGTTTGAATTTTCCCATTCCACCTTAAATGATGCATCAGCCAGCTTTTTGTTCAAATTTTCCCATTCCACCTTAAATGGTGCATCAGCCAGCTTTTTGTTTGAATTTTCCTTTTCCACCTTAAACGATGCACCTTGTTTGAATTTTCCCATTCCACCTTAAATGGTGCAGTTGTAGGTGCCAGAAAGTGACGGCTGCACCATTTAAGGTGGAACGGGAAAACTCAAACAAGAAAGGGGGTGACGGGGGGGTGACATCATCGATAAGTATTTTTTTTAACTAGAAAATATTGTGCTGATTATTTTTAGCCATAAACATCTTCACAGAATATTTTTATGACCAAGCCTGATCTTTAGCAGAAAACAGGCATGTAGGTCAGTGTCAGTGAGGGCCTAACAGGTTGTGACAGTATTTTCATACTGTCTTCTGTATCAGACGCCGCGCTCTGGGACCCGCAGCCCTCCCGAGCTGAATGGCACTAAAGATGGCATCGAGGTGCCCCTCTGAGAAATACCCTCCCCTCATGAATGACAACAACGTCAAACATGAACAGTAACCACTAAACGCTGAAGAGGCGAGAGCCGTGCCGTTTCAGTGTGTAGTTCAGTTCATGCCTGTTTCCCCTTTTTCCTGGTTTTAAAGCATCTCGAGTGGTGAACGTGCATTTAAGAGTATTATCACTGTGTTTTTGAGGGAATCTGTCCCTGGTTTGTAGACGGGAAAACGCTGAAGCACCTGCCCGTTGGCTTTTATTAGTGTGTTTTGAGTCAACCAGTCGTGGAAGCAGTCAGCAGAGGGAGCGTGGAGACAGAAGTTCAGTCAAACACGGCTCTGGGCTGAATTTATTCAGCAGTCTGTCAAAATTATGTGAAGCGAAAGAAACAAAAAAGTGTCTTTTAAGGTTCTGCCATGAAGCGGGGGGCCGAATAGCTTGTCTGAGTGTGGTCCAGTTGGCGTGGCAGGGCTCAGTCTCCTGGGAACGAGGAGAGATGAAGAGAGAAAGCTCCTGATTGCCGCCTGTCCAAAACTGGAGGTGCTGATGTCTGACAGCCCCAATCAGCACCTCGGAGAGCTGCCTTCATTCGGGATGGCTAATAGAAAGTCGAGTCTGCCGGGCATGAAAAGCCCACCACTGACCACAAGATATTAGATATGACTTTTTTAGTACATTTTATTTTATTTTATTTGTTTATTTGACAGGAACAATACAGATAAACACTGTTACGCACGTAATATTCACAGATCAGGCATAACATCATGACCACCTCCTTGTTTCTTCATCAGCTCCACTGACCGTATAGCTGCACTCTGTAGTTCTACAGTTACAGACTGTAGTCCATCTGTTTCTCTGATACTCTGTTACCCTGTTCTTCAGCGGTCAGGACCCCCATGGACCCTCACAGAGCAGGTACTGTTTGGGTGGTGGGTCATTCTCAGCACTGCAGTGACACTGACGTGGTGGTGGTGTGTTAGTGTGTGTTGTGCTGGTACGAGTGGATCAGACACAGCAGTGTTGCTGGAGTTTTTAAACACTGTGTCCACTCACTGTCCACTCTATTAGACCCTCCTACCTTGTCGGCCCACCTTGTAGATGTAAAGTCAGAGACGACAGCTCATCTGCTGCTGCACAGTTTGTGTTGGTCATCCTCTCGTCCTTCATCAGTGGTCAGAGGACGCTGCCCACAGGACGCTGCTGGCTGGATGTTTTTGGTTGGTGGACTATTCTCAGTCCAGCAGCAACACTGAGGTGTTTAAAAACTCCAGCAGCTCTGCTACTGATAAGAAGCCGAATATCACATCTATATTTATTAGCAGTCAGGATTTCCTTTTTGCTGGATGAAAACACAAAAAGGACAGAAAATGCTGAACTCTGCTGAACCAGTGAGCGAGGCTGAGGGATGCAATGCTGAGCAACATGACCAGGGGTGGGTGATAGTGTTACATAATCGGATTACAGCCACATTATAAAGAACAGGGTGATTAATAGGAGGTTTACATCACCTGCTCACAAACCAAATGGGATTTTTGGACGAGGGGGTGCGTTATCACAGAGTAACATCTCGGCTGTGATCTCGGGTGTTGAACAGAGTGAAGACCCTGAAAATGGGTTATTTTATATGCTCTTCACTGAAAATGAGCCAAGAATCTGATGCTGAAATAATAATAAACCACATCATTTATTCTTTTGGTAAACTTTGAAAACAGAACCGAACACCACCGAAGAGTTCATTTATTTTTTTCCCCCCAAACTTTTCCCTTAAAGTGAAAGTTTACCCCGTAAAATTAGCCTGTCTGGTGCTCATGACCTCCTCTCCCCTGGCTGCAGCCACCAACTCTTGTCTGCGATTCTTTGTCCGACATGAATGTTTTAAAGCAACGCTAATTTAAAAAGATTCCACATTTCATATTTAATGGAAATTTAATATTCTTTCTTTAGAGAATGTTTTGGGAGGCATGTGAAGATCTCTCCAGGAAGGCTAATTGACTCAGAGCGGCTAATTAAATTAAAGGTTGTGAACTTAAGACGGCGAGATAATAAGAAGAGAAAGTTGACGCGAGCCGAAATTATCTCACTAAATACGGCTAATCTGCTTATATGTACAGTGTTTTCTTTGGGGAAATATGTTCCAGGACAATATGATGAGCTAATGGTGGCATTAGGGCTGATGAATATGTTGCTCCCTGGTGAGCTTTTCATAGCTTCTCTGGATTTGCCTTCACCTTGAATCATCAGCGATGAGACCAGCCTGATTGTGGAGGCCTTTGAACGAGAATTCCACTGATTTCTACATCATCAAATGGTCAAGATGTAGAGTGGTCTGATGTGAAACGCTCCATTTCAGACAAACTTACTTGTTCATAGTGGTAGTGATAGGAACCAGACGTCTGAAGTGTTTATATAACCTGAGACGTTGTTTTAAGATGGTTTTGTGATGATATTTTGGACTAAAATGTACTTTTTCAGTTCATGTTTGAGGGACAGCTATGTGCAGGGTGTTGTAAGGCAAAATAGTGGCCAGAGAATGTGAGTATATTATTTTATAGTAATTTTTTACCATTATCAACATTACGTATTAAAACTCAGAGGACATATAGGCGCACTGGTCATTTTATTATAACAATAATAATAATAATAATTTTATACATTAAAAATGCAGCGCAAAGTATACATATACATCGATCAGGCGTGACATCATGACCACCTCTTTCTACACTCACTGTCCACTTTATCAACTCCACTGACCGTATAGCTGCACTCTGTAGTTCTACAGTTACAGACTGTAGTCCATCTGTTTCTCTGATACTCTGTTACCCTGTTCTTCAGTGGTCAGGACCCCCATGGACCCTCACAGAGCAGGTACTATTTGGGTGGTGGGTCATTCTCAGCACTGCAGTAATGGTGTGTTAGTGTGTGTTGTGCTGGTCTGAGTGGATCAGACACAGCAGTTCACAACGAGGAGGTGGTCATGATGTTACACCTCATAGGTGTATTTGATGTACAGAAGCACTGTCGTCAAATGTTTGTTACTATGGCTATTTTATTTTAAAAGACAAGGATCAGAATTCAAGTTTGCCGCTAATAAACTGGAGCCAAGACAAATCAAATCAATCAAATGAGCATCAGACGCAGCTCAGTACTTACGCTGAAGTGTTTTTGCTCAGTGCAGTTTAAGGCACTATGCAGTAATTGTCTTGAAGTGTTTGTTGTGCAGATGTGGGCTGCTGTTTCTCCGCTGGTGAACCAAAGAACCCGAGAACCATAGTTCTGCTTTCTCTCTTCTCTTCTTTCTTCTGTGTTGTTTTGGTTGTTGTTCATCATCAAAATTCACTTCAGACTAGCAGTTGGTTTATGTTCAGCTTGTTAGTGTCATTATTATGTGTCTCGTGAAATCACACAGTATTTTGGTCATAATGATTTATCATTATAAAATAATGTGTTAAAAATAACTGGACTGACCCTCAGTTTGCTATCCAGCTTTGTTTATCCTCACCACGTCCAGAGTTATTCTACAGTCAGATAATGATGGGAAAATTAATGTTGAATGTTGTTCAATGTTAAACGTTGACAATTGTTTACATATACACTCACCGGCCACTTTATTAGGTACACCTGCCCCCACAACCCCGAACCCCGGAGAAACGGAAGATGATGGATGGATGGACGGATATTACGAAGTACACTCACCGGTCACTTTATTAGGTGCACCTGTTCAGTTGCTTGTTAACACAAATAGCTAATCAGCCAATCACACGGCCGCAGCTCACTGCGTTTAGGCATGTAGAGGTGGTCAAGACGACTTGCTGAGTGCAGACCGAGCATCAGAACGGGGAAGAAAGGGGATTTAAGGGGCTTTGAACGTGGCGTGGTTGTTGGTGCCAGACGGGCTGGTCTGAGTATTTCAGAAACTGCTGATCTGCTGGGATTTTCACGCTCAAACATCTCTAGGGTTTAAAGAGACGAATGTACTTTTATTTCGATCTCACTATTTATAACAAGACATGATGACACTGGTCATGTTCGGACATCATTTTCCAGACAGTTGTTTGGCCTGGACAACATGCAGGTTGTCACTCCCGCCTCTTTTAACATATTTTTTGGATGCTTTCATTTTTCTCTGTATTTATTTTTTCTTCCTTGAATTTAATCATTATCTTTAATTTGGCATGTTGGAATCAATGGGTTTTGCAAGGTGGAGAAGGAGTGGATTACTATGTTCAACACCACATCTCCACATCCCTAAACCCACCTGCTCACACCACTTTATTTTGGAGAAAAAGTCCAGCAGGTTTAGTTTTTCCTGCTCAGTCCATGTAAACATCATATTAGCAAGTGCCCTGAACACCATAACCAGCTCAGAGACACAGCATCGCATTTCTACAGTACGGTTACTGACCACCGAGCTGCAGTGGGTTCTCAGGGGTTTTAATCAAACCAGGATTTTAAACACACCAGTGAATGAATGTCTGTCTTGGAGCATTTTTGATCACAAATGTGAGTAAAGCTGTCCTGTACAGCCTGTTTTCACTCTACAGCTCAGTTTTACTCTTTTTTGATTGGTTGCCTCCTTAAAAGTGGTGCATGGCAAGTTGAGCTTTTCAGCTGAAGTTGAACATTTTTAAACTTGGTGGCTGTTTAGTTGAATTATTGGTGCAATAGGATCGCAGCAGTGATTTTGAGCAGGATCAGCCATTGTATACAGCGCCAATGGAAGCCGGTTAATGCTACTATTTACGCATTAACAAACACAGAGCTGTGAAAATGGTCTATTGTCACTACACAGTAACCAGGGCTCTCCCCTCAAGTTTATTTTTGCCACGCTGGGTGATTCAGGCACATTCAGTTCAGTTTCAGACTGAACTTTGCTGCCTTGGGTCGGGTTTGGGTTATTTTAGTTAACTAAAACTATCAGTGAAAAAAGTGTGCTTGTTAACTAAATAAAAGTGAAAACATCAGTTCTCAAAACCATGAAAATGAAATCTGAGTTGTACGATGTACTACAAAACTAAACAATATGAAATGGAATTCTTACTTTTTATTCTACTTCTATTACTCTGTATACTTACCAAGTATTTACTGCCACAGCATTTGTCATAGAACTAAAAATTAAAACTTAAATAAAAACTAAACTTAATATACTACTTTTTAGAAAATAAAAATACAAATATTAATGCACCCCTAAAACAAAAAGAAACGGAAATCAAAAAACCAAAATAAAAGTGTAAAATAATGAAAGTATAAAACTGTAATAACCTTGGTGCTCAGGTTGTTTTCGAACTTCAACCAAAATTTCATGCCTGATTAAAGCTCTTAGCACACATGCTCTAAATTGATTGGCCTAAACGGCATTTCATGTTCCTCCAGCACACATGACGGTATCAGGATTTGAGCACTAGTGACTAAGTGGGAGGAATTAGATGGCACACATTTTCATGCCTACATGTATCTGTTAAATCTCTCTGGAGTGTGCAGGTCTGGAAATGAATGCACTGCTAGAGACTGAGAGCAATATTTGATGCTACTGTGTCACAAAGTGTTCTTATTTTATTCAGGGTCATGTGTTTCATCAACACAGATACCAACGTGACCAAGACAAACTAGATGCAATTATGCCTGGCACAAGTGGGTAGAACGCTTGCCATGTTTATACAGTCCTGGCCAACGCTGGCCAGGTCAACGCTGACAAAAGGCCTGTTCCTGTCAGAGCTTGCTGTCTATTCAAGTCTGTAGAATATAGCATCAACATTCAGGTGGCATACGATGCCAGGGCCAGTTATGTCCAAACTGGAGGGACTTGAGAAAAGAACCAGAGAATCCAAAACATGACACAAGGTCTCCATGAGCTCGATGTCACCCGTGACAACTGCTCCACTACAATTCTGGTCCAAAGCTGCTGAAAAAAATTATTTTGTGAAGAAATTCTGAACATGAGTGAATCTGCATGTACAGAAATAACCTCATAACTGCAAAATCAGACTATATTTCATAATGTTTACGCAACTCTCTCTAAATACATGACTTACAGTGCCATGAAACAAACTCCTCGTTTCTGCGCTCACTGTCCACTTTATCAGCTCCACTGACCGTATAGCTGCACTCTGTAGTTCTACAGTTACAGACTGTAGTCCATCTGTTTCTCTGATACTCTGTTACCCAGTTCTTCAGTGGTCAGGACCCCCATGGACCCTCACAGAGCAGGTGCTATTTGGGTGGTGGGTCATTCTCAGCACTGCAGTAACACTGACGTGGTGGTGGTGTGTTAGTGTGTGTTGTGCTGGTCTGAGTGGATCAGACACAGCAGCGCTGCTGGAGTTTTTAAACACCTCAGTGTCGCTGCTGGACTGAGAACAGTCCACCAACCAAAAATATCCAGCCAGCAGCGTCCTGTGGGCAGCGTCCTGTGGGCAGCGTCCTGTGACCACTGATGAAGGACTAGAGGATGACCAACACAAACTGTGCAGCAGCAGATGAGCTGTCGTCTCTGACTTTACATCTACAAGGTGGACCGACAAGGGAGGAGTGTCTAATAGAGTGGACAGTGAGTGTTTAAAAACTCCAGCAGCACTGCTGTCTGATCCACTTGTACCAGCACAACACACACTAACACACCACCACCATGTCAGTGTTACTGCAGTGCTGAGAATGACCCACCACCCAAACAGTACCTGCTCTGTGTTAGAAACACAGCACCAACATGTTTGTAAGTAGTTTTAGAACATAGACAAAATATTCAAATGAAATAATAAAAGCCGTAAGAAAAATCGTGAACGGACAGGACAGCGCAGCACCGACACAGCACTCGTTTCTGGACGTTCTGCCACTGAGTCCTGCTGTGGCTGAAGTGTTGTGCTGGCGTGTCGGTCCTAATGAGGAATGATAGGTGTTTTCTTTTTGAATTATTAATATGTTTCTGGGCCCTGTGTCGACTTGTATGAAAGGAGGTAACTGTTATTTTGGGCATAACAAAGCTGTACCACCTGTCAAGTTTGCATACAGTGGCACTACCTCGCTTTGCAGTGTCCTCTCAGGCAGACTAGGCTAGACTTGCTGTTAATGAAACTAAACTGCTTGAATATCTAAAGTTAGTTCGCTGTATGTTCACTGTACTTAATATGAAGACTGAGACAGAAAGCCTGTTTAAGGGACTGACATGGAGGCATTCTGTGGGTAGAAACTGACATAACAGCCTTCATATCCCCTTAGAGTGTAAGGCCAAGCACGACAGCTCAGCCTCATTCCCATTTGTAGTGATTAAATGTGACTGCCTGTCATTATCTCATGGCAGCAGTAACTCTCGGCTGGCAGTAATCAGTGGTATTTTCCACTCTTGACTGTCAGTGCTGCGTTATTCTCCTAGACACACAGCAGTCGTGGGCTGGAGGGTAGGGAACCAGCCTCGATCCCCTGAGCCGGCAGTACATGACTGAGGTGTCCTTGAGCAGGGCACCTAACCCCCAACTGCTCCGTTGTGGATAGGGCTGCCCACTGCCCGGGCAAGTGCGCTCACTGCCCTCTATCAGAATGAGGATCTAAATTAGAATACATTATTGATCCCAGAGGGAAATTGCAGTTGTTACAGTTGCAACCATTTATGTAAAAGAATAAACACTTTAATAATTTAAAACAAAGAGAAAGAGAAATTTGCAACGTGTACACGTTTAAATTCTTCTGAATACAGTAAAGTGGCGGTGGCTGTGATAATAAATATGAAACATTCTGCATAAGGCAGTTATTATTGCACCTCTGTGTTATTGTATATTAAGGGAGGAGTTATAGAGTTTGATGGCCACAGGTAAGAATGACCTCCTGTGGTGCTCTGTGGTCATTTCAGTAGAATGAGTCTTGCACTGAATGAGCTCCTGAGACAGATAGACAGACAGACAGACAGACAGACAGACAGACAGACAGACAGATAGATAGATAGATAGATAGATAGATAGATAGATAGATAGATAGATAGATAGATAGGCAGACAGACAGATAGATAGATAGATAGACAGACAGACAGACAGACAGACAGACAGACAGACAGATAGATAGATAGATAGATAGATAGATAGATAGATAGATAGACAGACAGACAGACAGACAGACAGACAGGCAGGCAGGCAGGCAGGCAGGCAGATAGATAGATAGATAGATAGATAGATAGATAGATAGATAGATAGATAGATAGATAGGCAGGCAGACAGACAGACAGGCAGACAGGCAGACAGACAGACAGACAGACAGATAGATAGATAGATAGATAGATAGATAGATAGATAGATAGATAGATAGATAGACAGGCAGACAGACAGGTGTGTGTGTGCAGATGGATAAAGAACCATAAGATTAAGATTTCACACAGCTTGAGAAAGAACCCTGAGCACGTGCGACATTAGTTAATACGACAAGCTTTGCTCATAATGTTGGACGTCAGCTCAAAGAGTGGGCGTGGCTACATGTTCAGGAGACCTGTCACTCCAAATCTCTTGACCAATAGAGAGCGCAGGCCAATGCCCTCTTTTAAAGACCCTGTTTTAAAGTGCCGAAAGTCAGAAGCAAAAGAAAAATTCCATAATATTTTAGCAACATCAGCAACTACAAAGAAACCAAAACTGGCAAAATGAGTAACACATTTATATCAGAATGAGAGAAAATGAATATTAACCTCTTTTTTTAAAAATTCGTTTTAAACTTTATTAATTGTATTTGCATTTTTGTAGTTTGGACATTTTGATACTCAAATCTTTTCTTATTTTATGTTAAGCTGGATTTTAAGGCTTGCGATGAAGACACCTGGATTTTAACCCAATATTCAGGTAGTTCAGTGCATGTGTGTGTCACGATGGGCTCCTCCCACTCTTCCACATGCATTTGTTGTGTTTTAGTCTAGTCCATGTGATTTCTTTGTTTTTTGATCCCCGGTCCGGCCCCTTGTTTTGTAACTCCGCCCCGATTGTTCCCACCTGTGTTTCCACCTGTGTCCTGTTATCCCTTGTGTATTTAAGCCCTGTGTTTGGCCCTTGGTTTCGTGGTCTTTGCGCTGATTGTCTGTGTGTTTAAATGCTCGATCTGTTCTACGTGTGTTGTTTAAGCTCTGTGTTCGTCATGTCTGTCCCTTTTTCACTCTTCTGTAATTATGCACCTTTCGTTTCTTTGCCATCCCTCATTCTTAAACTAAAACTGCTATTAGCAAGCAAGCAAAATTTATTTATACAGCGCTTTTTACAACAGGTGTTGTCACAAAGCAGCTTTACAAACAATCAGTATTACAGAAAGAAGAGAAAAGAGAAGAAAAGAAAATCCGGGTCCGAGCCCCCATGAGCGTCGCCAGCGGCAACGGTGGCAAGGAAAAACTCCCTAAAAGAGGAAGAAACCTTGAGAGGAACCAAGACTCAGAAGGGGAACCCGTCCTCCTCTGGTCGACACCGGATAGTAAACATTATTAGTATGAAGTTTTATAGTAAAGTGGGGAAGAGAAGATCTGAGGGTGAGGACTGCACAGCGCTGTAAAGCAAGAAGCTCAGTGGTGGTCAAGCCGGTCCAGAAGGCTGGAGAGCAGCGGCACCAATCAAGGCAGTAGAGGCAGCAGCATCAGGCGCACAGGATGGGCAGCTGATCAGCTCGGCAGAGAAAGGAAAGAAAAAACACAGTCAGTTCTATAGAGAGTGACTGACCACAGAGTCTGTTCTGTAGAGAGCGGCTGACCACAGATTACAGTATAACAGAGCAGCAGAGACTCCAGGAGGTCCAGATCTGACAGGGAGACTAATCACCAAAGGCTCCACTGTACAAGTGAGTTTTTAGCCTAGACTTAAAGACTGAGGCTGAGTCTGAGTCCCGAACATTAACAGGAAGATTATTCCAGAGCTGGGGGGCTTTGTATGAGAAGCTCCGCCCCCTGATGGAGCTTTACTAGTTCTAGGTACCAGTAGTGAGCAGCACCTTGTGATCTAAGTAGGCGTGATGGTTCATAGTGGGAGAGAAGGTCACTCAGGTACTGAGGGGCGAGTCCGTTTAGAGCTTTAAATTTATTACTGTTCCATAAACTGATTTGACTGATTAATGTAAATATTTATTATATTTATTCACATATTTGCATACACTTGCATGTTTGCTCATCCTGTTAATGAGGCAAAACAGCCAAATGTATGTTGATGTCTTAATTATGTTACAGGATTCGCCTCAATGTGCTAATTATGTGCTAAAACCTCATACGGGCTGTAGGGTGGAGTAGGTGACACAAAACGACATTAATTACAATCTAATTGCTAAAGTAGCCAACTGGGGATCTTGTAGCCTGAACTGAGCAGCTACTGAATGTAGACTAAAGTATGCTGAGTACTCAGCGGCATAAAAAAATGATGAGGTCTGCATTTTGCAAGCATAATCTGTTCATAAATCCCATAACCATATCATATTTTTATCATAGCGATATTGTATGTTAGGCTATAATTTGTTTCCTGCAGATCTGTACATCTCAAGAAGTCACTCTGGGTGGTGTAACATCTCGAACAGAGATACCTAAACCACGGCTATTCTGAGGTCAGCTAAGATCAGGTCACTGCTGATTGGGTAGTTTCCTCACTTTTTCCACGCTGAACATCATACAAACCTTCCAAACCTACTGAGGACCTCTAGGAACTTTTAAGGGCCAAAGGTTTGACTCAGAGCCCGCAGCTTTCTGGCAAAACGGTAGATCAATTCTAACCAAGATCACTTCAGAATGGTTTATGGAACAAATATGATCCACTTACCAGGAGATTCAGCAGATCTGCCCCTAACTAGCAAGCATGATGTCATCGAGCTGTGATGTCAGCATCAGTGAGTAATTCAGCTTGGAGAATCACCTAAACTCCTGATATTGTTCTCCTGTTTGGGCTTCCAACAAAGAGTTAAACTCATCAGACTCTGACCCCCCATCCAGAGTGATCTGACCCACCTGTGACCGTCCATCAGCAGGAGATAAGCTCCACAATCACCCAAACCCACTCGCCACTGTTACACTACATATGACAAACACCGTTATAAATTAAATCAAGCTCTTTCACTTCACATTGATTTTGAGTGTTAAAAAGGTCTGATATTAAATATGCAACTCAATCTGTAATTAAAAGAAGTGTCTTGCTGTGTATCAGAGTTTTAGCACTGAGCATAAATCCCAGACAACAGAAAATCAATAAAAACACCTCCGCCTTATGCTGATTGTTTATTTTCGCTCATAATAACCAACAGAATGAATCACCATCAACATTACTGCACTTCCAGCTCAGAGACACTCCAGACTCACCGTTTCTGAAAAGGTATGAGGCGCAACTTGTTTCCAAGACCTCTCTAAGCATAAAGAGACAGTTTTGTATGCATTATGTACATTTTTGATCAGAAATGATCCAAATTGATACAGATATCAGCTCTATTGGCATGACGTTTCAAACCACGGCATATCTGAGCAGATCAGGGTCTCCTGAAAATAACAACATATGGCATGTGTGACTGGCACATGTAAACACTTTATAATTGCACTTATAATTGACCCAAAACACTCTATTATCGCAGAAACTCTATTATATTGTAGGGTGCTTACATAACGCCTTGTGCAATCTGGTAGCCTATCTGCCACGATCAGCTAATGATCATTACATGTTGTGTCTGTGAACACACTCAGTGAAAAACAGAGGTTTTGCTCCAGTGACACCACAGACACTTACTGCTCTTATCCCCAAAAAACAAGTAAACGCTTTCAATAAATAAATTTCACAAAGATTCCATAAAGAGTCCATAAAACACTGTCCATCATCTTTAATTATAAAATGAAGAAGAGAGGAGAGGAAAGCCAAGGAACCAAGACGGTGACCTGTTGACCTTCTTCTTATGCATCTCTCATTGTTTCCTGATCAGGCCCCCTCTTGTCCGGGCTCCCTGTCTCGTCACCCTGGCTCCGCCCTCTTGTCATCATGTCCACCTGTGTTTAGTTTGTAACTTAGCTTTTTATTCATTGCCTCCAGGTGTTCAGTGTGAATATGCATCCCTTTGTCCCTCATTTGCTGTTTCGTCTTTCATTCTTGACTTTGCATTTCAATGCTGGTCGTGGCTCTTTTGGTTTTTCTCATTTTTCTATTATATACGATGAATCCATTCTTCAAGTCTCTCAGTCTCCGCCTGCCATGTCATCTGAGCTGCAAACCCAGACTGCAATAAATAAACCTGCATCCTGCCTCTGTGTCAGTCTGGCCCGTTGCCTCATTACAGCGTTCTTGATGTATCTGCATACAGTGTAATTGTGATCTGGAATAGGGCTCTCACGATTATTTCATTCAACAAAGAACAGTGAAATAAAAATTTACGTTCTCAATGAATCAGTAATGATTTATTAATATGATATGCATGATGACAGTCGGCCTTTTCATACCTATTAATTGCCTGGCAGGACACATCAGGGATTTCCATGCAATAATTCAAGGAGAAACATTCAAATAAGGGCTGGGTGATTTTTTGGAAAGTAATCGACCGACATTCAGAACCTCTAACCAACGTAAACTGGCCCGTGTCAGTTATTTCGATTTTGTAAAAATTCTGTTGATCCTTTTCTGACCGTTTTCACATACTGTCCCATTAAAAACGTCTGCGACATGGAAGCTGAGGCTGCGTTCACACAGCAGGTAAAAGTGGCCCAAATCTGATTTTTGTTTAGCTGTTCAGATGATCTTTTAAATGTGGTCTGTATGCGACTTCAGTCTGAACAGATCAGCTCCTAAACTGACCCACTGGGTAAAAGAACCAGCGTCACACTGCGTCACGCGGCTCGTCCAGAGGTAAACAATCACAACTGCCAACGAACGCCAGTCGCTCCCGGAGGATCAGCTTCATCTTCAGCAGCATCACAGGAGCCATCATGAAGCTTCACCGACTGACCGCTGGGCTCATCACCCAGAATTGATTCAATCTCGCTGTAAAAAGGGCGCGGCCACTTCTTCGGTGTCCTCAGATTCTTCAAACTTTGCTTTTAACTGTTCTTTGACACTGCAGCCTCGTTCTCCTGTGGCCACGTTCGGACGTTTCTTTAGAGATCTCTTCAAACACTGAGGGTTTTGGATATGTCTCCTCTAACGTTCATACAGAAATATCACTCCAAACGTTTATGAGTCTCAGCAGCATGAAATTATGACAAATGCCGAGCTGGATCGACGTAAAAGTCGTGTGAATTCCGATCTGGCTGTTGAGACGATTTACATTAAGATATGCAGAGAATGTTTACAGTACAAACCTTGTAAGTGAACTATAGGGGCAAAAAACAAAAACAAAATAATCGTTCATTAATTGTAATTGTGTAACATTGTGGAGTGATAAGGAGGCGGACGCATGTGCGGTCATGGGGTCATGGTCAAGCAGTCCAGGGTTGTATAGCCAACACGGATTGAACGAAAGACAAACGAAAGCACGTGAACAAAAGCACATGGAAGACCAAAACTCAAGCACATGGATAACTGGGAGGGGCCAATTATGCCAAATCGAGATAAAACATTCAATTAATCATGATACTGATTTGAGGCCATATCCTCCAGCACTAATTCAAATTATTTCATACAACTACGCAGAATTTTAAAACCACGCTCCAAATGAATTTTTGTTTTTAAATTTATTGTAATGACTTTAAAGTTTATCTTTGTCCAATAACATTTATTTTAGCTTTGCTTTGTTTCTTAAACCTAACAATTGTTTATTGTTTGGCTTTTACCACAGTAGATGATTGATAGTGACACCTCAGAGATGTGGATGTGTTAATTGGGTTTTATTTGCAGCAATTAAGACTTTCTCTCAGAGTTTCGACATTTGTTGGGGTAAAATTGGTGTAAATTGACTCATTTTGTGGCCAATAATCACCACCAGTCTACCTAAAAATTTGCAGTGATGTGTCCTGACCGTTTTCAAATGATAACATTTTAGTTTTTTCGTTTGTCATTTCTTTTTCTTCTTTAAACGCTGTCATGTCGGTGACAGCACTTGGACTGCTGTGAGATTGCTTATACCTCTGACTTCTGAGATTAATCATTCTATTTTAGATAAAGCGAACGGTCTTCAGTGCTGAAAGATGCTGGAAGTGCTAAGAGGTTCTGCTGCAGTTCTATAAATTTTTCACAACTTTTTTGAGCTTTTATTTCTCGGCTTCTGCTCAAGTTGTTTGTTGGAAAGGTACTTGGACGTTTACTTGAGTCATTATTTCACTGAAATAATTGATGCTTTTCATTTTACTTGAGTATGGCTAAGTTAAATACCTTTACTACTACTGAAATATCTCAGTGAGGTAAAGGAATCTTACATTTTAGACGTTCACATTTAGTTACTAAGTCTTTTTTGTGTTTAACTGTATTATGTCTTTTTGGTGACATCATCTATACTGCTTTTATAACAGGTTACGTCTCTGACTTTGGAGATTTAGCCCTTTATTTTAGACCAAAAGAATCCCAAAAAGGGAAAATAATAGATCCTGACAGTCATCGGTTCCTATGCTCATGGGTACTGGACGTACTAACAAGTTCCACTGCAGTTCTATAACTTACTTTAGTCATTTTAAACTGATACCATTGAACTTGTACTAAAGTGTTCAGGAAGATGGCCAAAAGCTGTACCTTCTTACTTAAAAGCCCACCTTGGCCATTTCGTCTTCTCCACAGTGAGCCCCCCTGTGTAAACGTTCACTGGTTTAGGCAAGTCATGGTCTGTAAGAAAAGCCGTAGCGTACAGGACTTTTGTTTTTAATTCAAATGAAGATGCCAAAAATGCAAATTAGGCTTTCAAAAATGTCAGGCCAAAAGGAAAAACAGCAAAAACGGGCAAGACAGCATCTCACAGAATTTGAGATCAGTTGTCATGTGTATAAGTTGGGAATAATAATTTTGTTCTAAATTCAAATAAAGATGCTGTCAAAAAACACAGATCAGGCTGTAAAAAGCAGCAGGACAAGAGACAGGGAGGACAGCGCCACCCAGTTTTTCAGAGGTAAAGGTGGGTTATCAAGATATCGTCGCTGTCCGAAGGAAAACAAGTATCTCAAATAGTAACTTTACAGAAGACGACAAAAACACTCTCACCTTTCAATGTAAGTCAATGTAAAGGGATTTTATTCCAAGTGACTGGAGAATTTCTATTGGTCCATTCATCATGAAACTTTTACACAACATGAAGAAGAGCTGGTGTGTTGAAATGATGTAGAAAACTAAAATTAGACAAAACTGGAGATGCATGGTTTTTCACTGGACAGCGACGACATAGGCTCCATCTCAGTCCCTTCTTCAACAGCCAAGATGCAATGCATTTAAGAATCAACAAACATTATAGTTTCAGCCAATGGTACACGGCATATTGCAGTCATGTTGCTTATATTCATATTCAGAGCTTGGTGCATGTGGCCTACCAGATGGAATTAAGGAGCTCTAACTAAAATAAAGAGTAGGCTTATGAAAATGTTGCCATGTTTTAACGTTTTACCAGGTTTTTCTAAAGGAAATGAGGCAAGGAAGGGGCCCATGCATTACATTTTCAAGGGGCCCCAAATTTCTTACCAGCTACCGGGCATGTTGTCAAAACTGAACCTGCGAATTATGTTACCAAGCGGTTGCATGGACAGAGAGAAAAGCAGCAGCCCGAGCATTGATCCTTGGGGGACACCTAGTAATAGTGTATGATCAGAGTGTTTATTGATAACACTGACAAATTGATAGCAGTCAGACCAGTCAGATAGGATCAGAACCAGGACAAAGCCTGTCCTTTAACACCAACCATGTTGTGCTGGGCTTTTTAATGCTCAGTGAGACAGTGGGGCTGTATATAAGCAGGGAGAGGCTGAAATAGCCCCTGCAAGACTGGGAGAGAATCGATAAAACCCAATGAGGCCCAGCTGCGCCAAAGTTGGCAGAACGTACAGCGATTCAGGTTGACTGACAAACTTTATAATGAGTTTCATGCTCTGAGCTCAAGATAGGCGCAATCAGCTCATCAGTACTGACGAGGCTGGGGTGGTCATTTTGCCCTAGTGCCCTTTGTGGTTAATGATTGCCTGCAGGCCTTCTGATAAAGACTGTATGCCAGAGCTCCTGCGCTGTGATTGTAATTAGTTGTTGTAATTTGGATATATGACTGGCCACAGGAGAACCAATGGCTTTAACTCTGTATTTTAGTTAGAGGTGAGGATGGCGCAGGTGTGCTGATGACCAGAGCTGTGGAATTATCAGGGCCAGAACAGAATGAAATAAAATTCAGCGAGGAAAAGGTCTGCACGGTCAGCCATAACTTAAAACGTCTTACTGAAATTAACTGAGTAATGAGTAAATATATCAAAGGTGAAATAAAAGAAGTCTGTTAATTTAGTGGTAATCAGCATTCAATGTTTTTCCCCCTTCCCATTGACAACGACGATTGAATTAAGCGGTTTTAATTAAGCAGCAGCTCTTAAAATTGTCTTCATTATGTGGAAATTAAGTTGTTCCAGCACTTAATTTACCTCTCATGGGGTAAATTGTTATTGTCTCACAAATTAATTTTAAGCACTGATTTTACTGATAGAGTAAATTCCAAAATTGTATTTTAGGGCCATGCAGGGCCTTAGAGGGTCAAATGTTCCAAGTTAAAAAGAGTTACCAGCTCTCAAAAAACAGCTTCACTGTAACCTGTTGAACTATAATAGCTGCTGTTCATGCTGAATATAGCAGCTGTCACTGGAAAAAAGGAAAGAATCCCATGTTCATCTGTGTCTTTAAAAAGCTTCAGTCATTATGCTTCCCAGGGTGGCTTAGTGTGCTTATAACTAAGACGTCTTAGTCAAGCAGATCATGGATTCGTGTCAGAGATTTTCAGCAGACAGCAGCCATATGCAGCGCAGATACCAGCGTCCAACTGCAATCTAACACCGAGCGTTTGGCCACGAAAGCCGTTCTCCTAATTAAAAGCTGCTATTTTGCAAGTTACTTGACATCACAGTCACTAAAGGACACAATCATTCACAACACCACTTTGTCATGCAATTTCTGCCCCTTAAAAAGCCCTAATACACACACTCACCGGCCACTTTATTAGGAACACCTGTTCAGTTGCTTGTTAACACAAATAGCTGATCAGCCAATCATACGGCCGCAGCTCACTGCATTTAGGCCTGTAGAGGTGGTCAAGACGACCTGCTGAAGTGCAGACCGAGCATCAGAACGGGGAAGAAAGGGGATTTAAGGGGCTTTGAACGTGGCGTGGTTGTTGGTGCCAGACGGGCTGGTCTGAGTATTTCAGAAACGGCTGATCTGCTGGGATTTTCACGCACAACCATCTCTAGGGTTCACAGAGAACGGTCCGAAAAAGAGGAAATATCCAGTGAGCGGTCAGTTGTGTGGACGAAAATGCCTTGTTGATGTGAGAGGTCAGAGGAGAACGGGCAGACTGGTTCCAGATGATAGAAAGGCAACAGGAACTCAAATAACCAACCAGAATCTCTGAGGAACGTTTCCAACACCTTGTTGAAAGTCTGACATGAAGAATTAAGACAGTTCTGAAGGAAAAAGGGGGTCCAGCCTTTTACTAGCACCTAATAAAGTGGCCGGTGAGTGTACATTAAAACTCAGCGTGGCTGTGGTTACAGGCTTTATCTGAAAAACTGTAGTTCTAATGGAGAAGAGAAAAACGTTCTTGACTCTATGTAAAGTTAATGTAATGAGACATTGTTCCAAGTCGTTTTGGACCATTTGTATCCGTCCATTCAGCATGAAATGTTTACAAAAAGTAGATGGTATTGATTGATTCAAATGAAACAAGCACTCCTTTAAGCAATACTCAGGTAGATTAGGCATTGGCTAAAAGAGAATATTGATTCCTCTTACAAAAAGGGGAGTACAGGAATGGAAGATTCTAGCTCTAGTGAACTTCTTGAATTCACATGGAATTATATAAAGATGACCTCGCAAGGTGCCCTGGTACGAAGGGTGAGAGCGGTTTTAAAAAAAGTAAAGTTGTGTGCATTTGGATTTTAAGTCCAAGAGAATTAAGTAATGTAGAAAATCTGGACATATTGGAGTCTAATGTGAAATAAAACTGATGAGAAGGGTGGGGTGATGATCGTAAGGCTATAAAAAATGATGTTCAGAGACTGTCTGTGCATTTGGGTCTCCAGAGACCACTTGCCACTTCCCTCCTTTCTAGAAGAACTCAGCATCTCCAGTCTTTTTCTTGTTTTTAAGTCTTTTAGAGAACTTAGAATTAAAATAGTTATTGTGTGTTATTGTGTGTAAGTGTTCAGTCAGTATCAGAGATTCAAACATACACTACTCACAAAATGTCGGGGATATTTGGCTTTCGGGTGAAATTTCAGGATGAACCTTTACAGGTGAATTTAATGTGACCTTCTCTAAACTTCTTAATGCAGATGTCCAGCTGTTCAGTGTTTCAGTACTTTCTGCACAGCTTGCTGTTCTCTAATGAGTAGCTTAACGGCGAGGTGGTGGTGGTGGTGGTGGTGGTGTTACAGTGTGGGCAGGTGTGTCCAGTCAATACAGAACAGCCCTACACTGTGAATGGTGCAGTGACCCAGTGGCCCAAACTACTGAATCACGTCATTAATCCAGTCACCGCGCCTCTGCATGAACAACACAGGCCTCATTTCATCTTCATGGACGACGAAGCTCCAGCTCATCGAGGTCGCATCATTAGGGAACGGCTGCCGGAGACTGGGGAACCTCAGATGGAGCAGCCTGCACTTCCTCCAGACCTGAATCCCATAGAAACCTATGGAATCAGCTGAGTCGCCATGTAGAGGCTCATAACTCTGTACCCCAGAACCTCAATGACCTGAGGGCCGTCCTTCAAGAAGAGTGGGACGCCGTGCCTCAGCAACAACGAGTCGACTGGTGAACAGCAGGAGACGTCGCTGTGAAGCTGTAGTTGATGCTGAAGGGCGCATATATCCCGAACTTTTTGTGAGTAGTGTGTGTCTGAGGCCTTAAGGAGGCTGAGAGCTCTCGGTCCTGACCGTGTGTTCAGTGTAAAAATGGTTTTGATTGATGATTTAATATTCTACTTATGTTTTTGATTGCAGTATAATACGTCCATTATTATACCTTTAAAAATAAAGTTACCAATATTGGCTCTTTGAAACAAAACTATAGGAGAAGCACGTCTGGTTCCTTGAAGGGTAACAATTCTGCCTAATTTAATGGTTGAGATGTAAACGAAATCATTCAGAGTGGTTTCATGTGAAATGGTTTACTGCAGAGTTAGATCTCCTTACAGAGGTGCTGAGAGGTCGCGATGCCATCACAAATTCAGCTTTACGTGCTGTCCAAAGCAACCTGTGAGCCTTGTCTTCTGAGTTTATATGTATATGTAATATTCATAATGGTGCAGTTGTGGTAAATATGAAAACTTTGTGTATTTGAGGCCAGAATCTTATTTCAAAGCTATCATGAAAATGCTTTAGATGTCTGGCTCCTGCCAACACCACTGTGAACAATTCCCTCTACAGCGGACCACTTCACACCACATCACTCTGAATAGCTTTGAATACACTCACCAGCCACTTTATTAGGTACATAAAAAAGTAAAAGGCTAGTAAAAGGCTGGACCCCCTTTCGCCTTCAGAACTGTCTTAATTCTTCATGCCAGACTTTCAACAAGGTGTTGGAAACGTTCCTCAGAGATTCTGGTTGGTTATTTGAGTTCCTGTTGTCTTTCTATCATCTGGAACCAGTCTGCCCATTCTCCTCTGACCTCTCACATCAACAAGGCATTTTTTTCCACACAACTGACCGCTCACTGGATATTTCCTCTTTTTTGGACCGTTCTCTGTAAACCCTAGAGATGGTTGAGCGTGAAAATCCCAGCAGATCAGCAGTTTCTGAAATACTCAGACCAGCCCGTCTGGCACCAACAACCACGCCACGTTCAAAGCCCCTTAAATCCCCTTTCTTCCCCGTTCTGATGCTCGGTCTGTGTAGAGGGTTGAGAAATTGCCTCTTAAAGTTAAATAAGAACAGACCCCCCCCCCCCCCCCCCCACACACACACACACACACACACACACACACACATACGTACACACACACACACACCTGTTTTTTATTTTAATTTGCTGTATTTTCATTTTATTTTCATAGTTACGGTAACAGCTTTTTCTGTATTTGAAATATGGTAAAGTTCCACTATTCAGCCAGTGGGTGGCGCTTTTGGCGTCAGTGTGGATCGATCGGAGAAACTAACTTTCAGCTCTGAGCATGCGCAGTTCAGAAATAAACTGGCGCTGGCTGGAAGAGACACTAATCACTGTCTCCTTTCTTCATTGATTCACGGGTACTTTAAAAACTCCCTTTTCACTGTGTTCTGATGTATGAGCGCTGGAATGACTGTCAAAGAGCACATTCTATGAAGAGTTTCTAAGGTTTTGTTGTGTTTACAAGCAGTATAAAGCGTTTCATGGCCACATTCAAAATAATCGGTTTATAAGCTGAATATGTTAAGTGTTCACAGTAATGCGTTCTAAAACTGTAATGTATGTGAATGAGCAAGTTTAAAGCTGTTAACACTACGTGTTAATGCCTGAAAAATACAGTGAAGTCGGGTTGCATTGTACCGCTATAGCGTATTGTGAAACAGACGCCATTTTGGCTCTGCTCATATTCACCATGGAGACCGTTGCGGTGTGAATGGACACCATTTTGGCTCTATTGTATGTTCGCCCCTGAAGATGTCGGCCATGTTACGTGAATCGTTAACGCTGTGTATCAGAAAGTGTTGATTATGGGTACATATGCACTTTATTTTTTTTAAATACAATTGGTTCACTTTTTTTATTTTATTATGTTTGTTAGAAACTTAATGTTGTCAATGAGATTTAATATTAGTATTATTGTCTCTGTAGAAGTCGCATCTTATGCACTGATGTATTTTTGTACTGGAAGTAAAGTGTGAATTTATTCAAAGTGACTAAAAGAGATAAATAAGTATTTTGATACTAAGTTCAGAAATAAACTGGCGCTGGCTGGAAGAGACACTAATCACTGTCTCCTTTCTTCATTGATTCACAGTGGTTCACGGTGCTGTCCGGCCTGTGTACCACACGCTGTCGGCCCAGATAACCCCTAGGTCTGGCGCCGGCAACATCTGCACTTCAGCAAGTTGTCTTGACCACCTCTACAGGCCTAAATGCAGTGAGCTGCGGCCGTGTGATTGGCTGATCAGCTATTTGTGTTAATAAGCAACTGAACAGGTGTACCTAATGAAGTGACCGGTGAGTGGACATCTTTACTGAATAAAAATTTTTTAAAAATTGCTCTCGTTACTGTAATTGAGTAGTTTTCCCTGTGACAGTACTTTCTGGAGTAGAGATAAATCATAGTACTTTTACTCTGACTCAAGTTCATTTTTAATGAAATACTTTTACATCGCTACTTTAATTTTCATAACGTTACAGAGTAAAACTAAATGATCAGCGTATCAGCTCAGAAACGATTGGCCCCTCCCAGTCCTCCATGTGCTTTGCTGGTCTTTGTGTTGCATGGTGTTTGATTTTCTGGCCCCTGTTATATTTCCTGTTCTTTTTTTGTCACACTGTCTATCCGTGTTGGCTCTGTTGCTCTGGACTGTTTACACCCTGAATCTGAATTTGCCCTGAATAAATCTTGCTTCTCTCAGCATCGGCCTCATCATCGCCCCTCGGCGTTACAGAAACTAATAAGAGCAAAGTGCGGTTAGAATTTAAAAGCTTAAAAACAGCAGCTCCGGCAGGAGAATCACCACAGGGATGTCCAGTTTAGTGGAGAAGGACAGAGGAGAACTGAACCAGCTCACACGAGGAAACCACCACGTCCAGACAGTCATCTGTATTCATTTTCACATTAACTAAGAAAACGGCGTTATTATCAGCTGCCAAACACAAAGCCTGCTGAGATCCGCTCTCCCAGCTCGACTCCAGCCTGAGGCAGCGTTAGCCGAGCGAGCTGATCCGAGCTAAACGGGTTTACGGGTTTCTTCTTTCTTTCACGGCTAATGATTCTGTTTATTACGCTGGGATTCCATCCATCCATCCATTTTCTAAGCCGCTTCTCCGTCAGGGGTGCTGGAGCCTATCCCAGAAGTCTTCGGGTGGAAGGCAGGATACACCCTGGACGGGTCACCCTGCCAGTCCATCACAGGGCAGACAGACAGACACAGACAGTCACTCACACCCAGGGGCAGTTTAGCACGTCCAATTGGCCTGACTGCATGTCTTTGGACTGTGGGAGAAAACCAGAGAACCCGGAGGAAACCCACGCAGACACAGGGAGAACATGCAGACTCCACACAGAGAGGACCCCGGTCACCTTGCCGGGGAATCAAACCCAGACCCTCCTCGCTGTGAGGCGACAGCGCCACCCATCGTGCCACCGTGCCAGGCGTCACCCACAGACTGCAGTTTATCGCTTATACAGCCCAGTTTAGCTGCTGCTGTGTAGATGAACGGTCATGAACGGCTGTGAGACTAGACGTCGAGTCTAATACACGTCCTTCATAAACTCTGGACAGTGATTCTGTCCAGTTGTCATTGTTTAAGCTGACTGGCCTGTTCCTCTTCCTCTCTCTCCCCCTTTCAGTACTTTTTACACCCCTGCCAGTTATGCTGTCTTGGACTCCACTGATGGCTGTGGCATCACCATGGCACAAACTCTCAATGTTCGAACCAACATCACCGGTCACCATAACGAAATATATAATTAGAGAGAGAAACTTCTTTCATAGCGTGGTCAGAAATGCTCCTTGGTGCAGCCAGTATCTTAACAAAAATAGGCTACACTACTTCAGAGCAATGTATTGGTCCAAAGCCCAAATGTGCATCCTGCGCCGAGCAATTTCACCACTGAGCAACCAGATCGGCATGCTAGCTATTTGAATGAGATCTTGGCCATATTAGAGACACTGATCAATTTCCTCTTGTTAAGATCATGAATGAGTAATGCATGAGATGGGACAGCTAAGTGAGTCATAATTGGGAGACTTTTGACAGTTTTATAGGCTGATGTGAGCTTCTACTCCTGTGCTTGACAGTTTTCCTCGAGAAAGTGGCAGGAAGCTGCATAATTGCCAACATTTTTGGCAATATTGGCAGCCCCATTCTAACCTCAACATCTGAACCATCTCCACTAAATAGTCTGTTTCTGCCCTTGAGATAGGCCCCTGTCCCTCCAGGGGCACTTCTGCCGCTGGTTCTCCAGAGTATTAGAGCAGAGTGAAGCCGCATGTACCTGCTCAGAACGACTAAACCCCAAAATTGGCTTTTTAAACACTAACACTTGAAGGTTTTAGTTAAAACGCATTATAGACCACTCTGAATATTTTTAATATGTTGTTAGGAATGGGGTTTAGATGTACAGTCATACGCACCCCTGCTGAAATTACGCGATTATGGTGATTTTAAAGAATCTTCTGCTCATTTTAATGTACAATTACTATTTATATGCTGAATTTCACACATTGGGGAAAAGACTAAACACAAAATGTGTCTTGTGTAAAAGTTATGGCACATTTTATATTTCATGTCTTATTTTTGATCCAAAATATTACACTTGGATAGAAATTGTGAACATAAATTTGCAGGAAAATGCCATATTTAGGTTTGTTCCTTGTTGAGCATGTGTTAACTTGTTTTCAAAATCAACAGAATGTCATTTGACTGGTGTTCAAACTTCTGCATATCGTTGCTGTCGGAAGAAAACCTTGTATCTCCATTTATGGCATTTTTCAGTTTTTGGCATAATTTGAAAGTGTCTGTTACTCTTTACATTGTTTGTAAATTTTATGATGAATTGCCCAAAACAAATGACCCAAAATGACATGTGAAAAATTCTGGTTCCATTGACTTACATTGAAAGTGAAGTATGTTTTTTCCTTCTCCTGCAAAGTTACTATTTTGGAGATACAAGGTTTTCTTCTGACAGGACCGATATACTGCATTATAATTATGCCACCTTTATTAGAGAAAGAAATATGTTTTCCATTTTTACATCAGCTGTTATTTTGACCTACAGCTGGAATGAAACTGTTCACTTTTACTTCTACTGAAGTGTATTTGTGAGGAAAGGCATCTACTTTTCACTCAGTTCTGTTTGAGTCAATAACATTTAGTTACTCATTTCTTTTTGTGCTCAATTTCATGATATGTTGCTCAGAGCATCTGTGTTGGTCACATCTCTCACCTTTGAGGTTTAATATTCTATTTTATACCCCAAAATGAGCCCAAAAATAAAATTATTATTCCTAAAAACTTTATATTTCTTATGCTGGTAGATGCTGGATGTACCTTCCAGTGTAGTTCTTTAGGGAGATCGTTACTTTAATATTTTTTAACCTTATACTTTTGTACTTCTACTGAACTTATTTTTGGAAAGGTATATTTACTTTTATGTAAGGCAACTCAAACAAAGACCAGCAAACACAGGGCTTAAATACAAACAAGGATAATGAGGGACAGGCGGAAACAATCAGGGATGGAGTCACTAAACAAGGGGGCTGGACTAAGAACCAAAACAAAGAAACACGTAGACTAGACCAAAACACAGCACGAACACATGGACAGGACTGGGAGGGGCCAATTGTGACATTATGCCTGATTGGTGTATGCACTTATAAACAATATACACTAGCATTGCACTTCCAATGTACAGTTGTGCAGTAAGAAACTATAAAATAAAAGGTATAATATAATATGTGCTGTTGTACACATTTCCATACGTGCAGTTAGAGAGTCTGAGGTGGAGAGTAAATGAGGGGATGGAATATTGATATAGAAATCTTCCAGATTGTACAAGATATGGATAGAAGATGTAGAAGATGCCAATCTATATGTGTAGGTATAGATTTGCTGGATTGAGGGCGCAGTAAGATCAGAGTGAGTCTGTTTCAAATGTGCACTGCATATGACTACAAGCATTTTAGAGATTTAGAGATGGTTATCCTTGAAAACAGGAAAAACATCATGTGCCTGATTGCCAGAAGCAAAATTCATGCTGTCTTACGACACATCCAAGCCATTAAAAGTCTTTCTGAGAAAGTGTGAAATGAAGCAGAGGTTAAAAGCCATTATTCTGGCATTACGTAATGCGTGAGACCCATGCTGCCGTGAAATTGACCAAACACAGCAGGCCGCCGTCTACATCTCATTTGATTCACAATTACTAACCAAAGACCACAGTGCTGTTTGATTTTCTCGTGGTAGGCTTTGAGGAGTATGATACATTGTTTTCTGGGCAGCCTAAAGCAAATCTAAAATAAGCAGTGTTTCAAACTGGAGCTGATCCTGTAGCACTCAGGCTCTGTGGTGTGTTGACAATTACCATTTATTGATATGTGCCTCTTGATAGGCCATTTTCTCGGTGGGGTAAAGCTTTCAATAAGAGGCTTAATGATGAGCTGAGAGTGTAAATAAGTTCACTTGATTGCAGTTTACCATGTAATCTGTCCTTGATGAGCTGCATAGCAAGAGAAAATACTGAAGTGAAGTGTGTATCCAGTGAAGAAAGCAGAATTGGCCACAATAAAAAGAGATGATTTTCATTACACATGACACACACGTTCACTGTACAGCTGCTTACCCTATACAATACTGTACACTCACCGGCCACTTTATTAGGTGCTAGTAAAAGGCTGGACCCCCTTTTGCCTTCAGAACTGTCTTAATTCTTCGTGTCAGACTTTCAACAAGGTGTTGGAAACGTTCCTCAGAGATTCTGGTTGGTTATTTGAGTTCCTCTCACATCAACAAGGCATTTTTGTCCACACAACTGACCGCTCACTGGACGTTTCCTCTTTTTCGGACCGTTCTCTGTAAACCCTAGAGATGGTTGTGTGTGAAAATCCCAGCAGATCAGCAGTTTCTGAAATACTCAGACCAGCCCGTCTGGCACCAGCAACCACGCCACGTTCAAAGCCCCTTAAATCCCCTTTCTTCCCCGTTCTGATGCTCGGTCTGCACTTCAGCAAGTCGTCTTGACCACCTCTACACGCCTAAATGCAGTGAGCTGCGGCCGCGTGATTGGCTGATTAGCTATTTGTGTTAACAAGCAACTGAACTGGCCGGTGAGTGTATATGTGCATCACAGAGATTAGTCACATGTGCACTGTAACCATGCGGTTTTCACGCTCATTATTTTTCATAAGGGTGCTGCTTGACATGATCAATATCTTCAGATACATTTCATCATTCTGCTAACATGAACAATGTGTAGGGTGAAATTAGGCGTATATGTTCATGAATCAATAGTCATTTATTACACAATGTAAAACCTGTGTACACATGCTCAGCCTACAAATGCTTCTGTTCGTAGCAGCTACTGCGAGGGTCGACAGGCTTTACGGACTGTTGGCAAACGTTCCTTTCAACCGAGTGAGAGATGCTGAGTCTAATCCATTTCCAGGCTTGAATACGTTGCTCTAGCTAATCAAAACTGCTTTCACTCCAGTCTAGCTGGACGTACAGCTGGTCAACAGTCTTGATCATCGTAGACCAGCAGGAGTCTAACTAATGACCATCAGCTTAGACCAGAGGTCGGCAACCCAAATGTTAAGAAGGGCTTTGGCAGCCAAAACATGTATGTCTATTTTACCATCTTGGCTGTAAGCAAGTCTCAGTATGTGCTAATAGTGCTAGTATAGACTAAATATACAATATAAACAAAAACACAGACTTATTTTGCTCTGCTTTAAGCTTCAGCTCAGCTATACCAGGTTTTCTCGCATCTCCAGCAGGAAAGTTTTCCACAAAAGTGGAAAAGTTTCTTGTAATATGCAAAAAAAGTGCAAAGTATAAAGTATAAATGCAGAAAAGTCTGTTCATCTCCAAATTATCAACGTCCGTCTTAAATCTCTCTCTTTGCCGTTTCGTAGCTACTAGCTGGGCGAGGCTGTTGTCTGTGTTGCTATGGTGACCAGCCGTCTGCGCTGATCTCCAGGGTTAAAGGGTGAATCAGCAGTTCTACATTAACTGCAGCGTTTAAGACCATTTACTGTTAGACTGTGTTGAAGGGTCAGCAGCCAGGCAGCGTGAGACCACCTGTATACCAGGGGGGGTGTTTCGCACACTGCCTATAGGCCTGTGAGCATGTTAGCTATCTGCTGACCTGGCCAGCTTACTTTAGTGCAGACAGAATGAAGAGCAGTTACAGAGAATATAGTATTATATAGTTGACTAGACAAAGAGAAAATATTATTAGCTGATGTGGGATATTACTGACCCCAAACAATGACCTCATTCTGCTCCCTCGTTGGCACAAAACACTAATCAGTTTAATTAACTTCACTGCGGGGTGTAAATGAGCTAATGTTCACTGTTACCGTTTACTGAATTATACATTCCCTCCAAAACCACTTCAAATCAGCACTGCTTGTACTCACTTGACTTTTACTCCACCGCCACAACAGAAGCAGCGAGGCAGCAGTCCGTGACCGCAGCTTTATGTAGATTACATATCGGTGAGCTCGTTACTGAGGGAGGGTCCTGATTGACTGAGTGCTAAACTTAAAGCACTGTTTCAGCACAAGGCTGAAGATCTGTGGTCTGTGTCGAAGTGCCAGCTGCAGAAGGCCCAGGCTCAGTCATCCCATTGAGCGGCTAGACTTAATATTTGATTATTAATTTCCGTAATTTCTGTAATGTGTACACTGGTGTGTGTGTGTGTGGGGTGGTTTGCGGGAACAGGGAATGGGCACGCTGATAAAGGTTTGTCTCAGTGAGTTTTTAGCTAGAGGCAATGCGTTTCCTCCTGTTTCTTCTAGCTCATCTTTTCCAGGGTTGTGAGCCTGAGGCGTAACATCCTGACCACCTCCTCGTTTCTACTCTCATTGTCCACTTTATCAGCTCCACTTACCCAGGACCCCCATGGACCCTCACAGAGCAGGTACTGTTTGAGTGGTGGCTCATTCTCAGCACTGCGGTAACACTGACACTGGTGGTGGTGTTAGTGTGTGTTGTGCTGGTATAAGTGGATCAGACACAGCAGTGCTGCTGGAGTTTTTAAACACTGTGTCCACTCCTGTCCACTCTATTAGACATTCCTACCTTGTCGGTCCACCTTGTAGATGTAAAGTCAGAGACGACAGCTCATCTGCTGCTGCACAGTTTGTGTTGGTCATCCTCTAGTCCTTCATCAGTGGTTACAGGACGCTGCCCACAGGACGCTGCTGGCTGGATATTTTTGGTTGGTGGACTGTTCTCAGTCCAACAGCGACACTGAGGTGTTTAAACACTCCAGCAGCACTGCTGTGTCTGATCCACTCAGACCAGCACAACACACACTAACAAACCACCACCACGTCAGTGTCACTGCAGTGCTGAGAATGACCCACCACCCAAACAGTACCTGCTCTGTGAGGGTCCATGGGGGTCCTGACCACTGAAGAACAGGGTAACAGAGTATCAGAGAAACAGATGGACTACAGTCTGTAACTGTAGAACTACAGAGTGCAGCTATACAGTCAGTGGAGCTGATAAAGAAACAAGGAGGTGGTCAGAATGTTACGGCTGTTACATCAGTTACATCTAAAATAACTAATTTCTTATTTATTTGAGTGCGGTTCTAAGAAGGCAGGGCAAAGCTGCACCAACTAGAACCAGCAGTCCAACTGAAGTAGTAGGCATTGGTGCTGAAATGCATTTGAATACAATGAGACTCTGATCTCACCCCCCACATGGTCCATTTGCTCTCTCTCCTTGCCTGAATCCGAGGCTTGTTTGTGCTCGCTGTTTGTGGTTGAGTGGTCCAAAGCCGTCTCCTGCTGCTCAGCAGTCTTTTCACGTCATTTTTTGAGGAGTCAGACTTCAGTCATACAGAATAATTCCGCTTTGTCTTTTCTTTTTCGCGAAATGGCGTTTAAAATTCCATCTGGCTGGTTTGGTCTCCTTAGATCTCATTCAAAGCTCGTAGTTCTCAATCAATATTTTGTTCCCGCTCCTTGTCGGGTTTAGAGCTTGTTTTCAGCTGCTGATAAATGGCCCCTGAAAATAGATTTTTTCTCATTCATCCATCTGAATAAATCTGAACACAGATCTTCATATGTCACAGCAGTGCCTGAGGTTATGGCCCACAAACCGCTTCATTCATATTCCAAGACATTTAGAAAATTTCTGCTTTCTCTGAGGTTTAAAGCTCACAAAATACGGCTTCTTATTTGCAGAAGGCACTGAAAAAGGTACTGTTGCAGTGCAGTGCTTGTAAAACTGTTCGCGCATAAAGGCATGAATTAATCACTGCTGCTGGAAGAAAACCTCATATCTCCAGAATGCTAACTTTACAGGAGAAGGAAAAAACCTGCTTTACTTTTAATATAAGTCAATGGAACCAGACGTCTTTCCAAGCCATTTCTTTTGGCCCATTTATCATGAAAGTCTGATAAAATATAAAGGACAAATGATATTTTCAAATTCTGTAAAAAAAAAACTGGAAAACAACAATAATGGAGATACAAGGTTTTGTTCCGACAGCAGCTAAATGTTTTTATTGCATTTGGCAAATGTATAATACAATAAATGTAAAAATAAGTGCACCAAAAAGGATTCGTTGAGGCGATGCCACAAACAAACCACTTGTGGTTCACTAAGGAACCTTTCTATTGATTGTTCTTTAAAGAACCATTTTTCTAAATAGGATGTGTGTTATATGAGTGTGAAAAACTTCAAATTCATACACAAAGTGTAACGCTTCTGTACCAATAGACCTCAGAAGTGGTCATCATACAGTAGCTGGCTTTATGCCCATATTAGGCATTCCAGGTCCAAGCTGGCAAAAAGGAATATTTTTGAAAACTGCAGTTTTCATGCACTCTGGTAAATAAAAATCTTCCAAAGCCGATACTTTATGCTGTATGGACATATTTTCTCCAAATGTTGGCAGATCCTCTGAATTTCGAGGTCTTTAAGGAGCCGAAATATGAGCATTGCCACATGCGAGCTAACGCTGCTGTGCATTGAACTGATGTCTTAAGACCAGCAACTTCATCAAAATCCCACACAAACCAGTAAGCTTTGTCAGATGTGCTGCTAAGTTGGTTTGAATAGCTAGTGTTGTTATACAGGGTGATTCAAAAAGATTCATCCAATTTCCATATTTTTACATCCATGAGGCGCCGAGGAACCAATCACACTCCAACTGTAAGAGGGGGTCATAGAGTTTCTGATCGGCTCCTTCAGTCTGAGAGGAGCTGAGACCCCTGAGCAGAACGTTCTGCGTTCTCCGCGTCAATAAGAGTGAATCCGTCAGAACTGAGCAGCGGGATTTTCATCAGCAGTGAAGCTCCAGCAGCTCAGAGCGTTCGGCGCTGGTTCCACAGCACTGGATGATCTCCGAAATCCCACTGAAAGAGCCGTGAGAGCAGCGACGCCCGACACGCTCAGTCCAGTCTGGGATGAGTCTGACTGTGGTGTTGATGTCGTCCGTCCAGCTGGAGGAGGTTCAGACTGAGACCTTGTAGAACTACATAATAAACTTTATGCTCATTTAAACCGTTTACAGCTCACTGCACTGATCTGTGATGATTTACAGGTTGAAATAAACCTTTAATCACCCTGTATAATAATGTTATGGTTAATACTAGACTTAACATGTGACGTAGTTTCAATAGCAGGAGTGTCACTTTGCCTGCAGTTGTTATGACAAATAAACAACCTCATAATTTCAAAAATCCAGTGACACTCGGAGAAGAATTGTACATACAAATCATAGCAGGTCTGGAAAATGTTTGTTTACCAGGGCATGACAGAGATGGCAAAGTCCATTATTTTTTTATAATGAAAGCCATTATAACGGGACTTTCTAATATGGCCATGAAGAATGTAGTGCCCCCTAGTGGCCATCCTGCTGGCAGAAGGGAAAACATCTCTGAAAAGTTTAAGAAATGTAATGTAATACAATTTATAACATAATAATACAATAATTACAACTTTCCCCTGTAATTCTGTAATCAGGAATTAGGACACTGTTGGCTCCCGGTGTGAAATGTTGTGACACTATGTTAGGCTGCTTGGGAAAGGTGAGAACCGTTTGATGTGAATTCACACTTTTCCACAAAGAGAGGAAACAGGTAGCACATCTTCAGCCACGAAACAAATCACATTCAAACACAATAAAAACACTTAAAATGTTGACTTACTACCAACCACACTGTTAGAAATGAAGGTTCTGTTCAGGTCCATTTTTCATTCATCAAGGCACAAATAATGTAAATGTTCCCTCAGAGGTTCTACAGTGGTTCTAAGGTCGGATTGTGGATCTTAAATCAGTTCCTCCAGGTGAAAAGTTGGTATTTGTTCCTTTTCATAACCGAATGTTTTAAAACAGAGCAGTAGAGTAAAAGCCTGGAGGCGAGGCGAGGCGGGGTGTGTGGAGTCAGTCCAGCTTAGAACAGATCATTTCAGTGGATTATGGTTCAGTTATGTTCCCTGACTAAAGGCACTGAGATGGATCCTTGAGGGTTCCACCCCAGTGACGAGAGGGGAACCGCCCCAGTGAGAGTTAAGCACCTAAACGCAGTTCTCTTCCAGCTTTATAAATCATATATTCCCATAATTTTTATCATTTGCATCCTTAGTTTATCATTGATGGAGAATCACTATACGGTCCTGTATAGAACCTTTTTGAAAAAGATTCTATATAGCACTAAAAAAGGTCCGAGTTCAAGTAGCATAACAACAGCAGAACCCTTTTTTAAAAAGGTTCCATATAGAACTACTTGCAACACATTCTCTGTCAGTATGAAGTATTGTTTCCTGATGCAAAGAACCCTTTAAGCACCATATAGAACCACTATCTTTACTCAAGACCCCTTGAAGAACCATATTTTTAAGAGTGGATATAGTTCAGGGCAGCACTGTGGCGTGGTGGGTGGCGCCGTCGCCTCACAGCAAGTAAGGCCTGGGTTCGGTTCCCCGGTCGGGCGACCGGCGTCCTTTCTGGGTGGAGTTTGCATGTTCTCCCCGTGTCTGTGTGGGTTTCCTCTGGTTTCTCACCACAGTCCAAAGACATGCAGTCAGGCCAATAGGACATGGTAAATCGCCCCTGGGTGTGAGTGAAAGTGTCTGCCCTGTGATGGACCAGTGACCTGCCTTCCGCCCAATGACCGCTGGGATAGGCTCCAGCACCCCCTCCCAGAAGGAGAAGCGGCTTAGAAGGTGTGTGTGTGTGTGTGTGTGTGTGTGTGTGTATAGATCAGATGATATTAGAGTCAATCCTATTAATGTTAGAGGAGCTCTTGAGTGGCAGTTGACGATTTAATACAGTCAGTGGTTTGATTTACCAAAGCAAGCTAATGCTAATGTGAAGCAGTTTTGAGAGAGGCCAGAAAGTGCCAGGGAAATTTGCTGACCAAACGCATATGGACCAGCTGTGGATCCAGTTTGTGTCTCCGAGGAGATGTAGTCGATAGGCCCCTGACACAAATCAGTGAGGTAGAAGAAAGGGAAAAATGGATTTGTGATGCCAGCCATGTGAGCTGGTGGCTGCGAGGCCCAATCCATTTCTATTACAGTGCATACAGTAAGAAACATATAAACAAAGCTAATTATATCGTCTGGGTCTTTTTTACTGCGTTATCAGCCGGCATTAATCATTCTGACAGCTGTGCTTCAGTTTTTTTACCCTACTTGCTGGGAGTTAAATGTGTGCACTCAGGGGAGATCGGGAGTTGTAGCAGTGTATAGTTTCCCCACAGAGCTGCCTGTGATTTGAAAGCGTGGGCCTGGCGGTGGAACGGATGGGAAAACAAAAGCGGCTGCGCGTGGCTAGATAAGTGGCTACTTTGCTAGGCTAACAATTCAGCTGCGACCTGACGGTTTTCACCCTCCGCTACCAGTCAGTGTGAAGACACTCTGTCAAAAGACTGTGACCCTTCAGACATGATGGATGGACGGATGAACGGACAGCACTTAGAACAAAGCTCACTTCCATATATCACTCTTAAAGGCACAGAAGACAGCCAGTTTAACACGAAAGAAGAAAAAGATGATGGGAAATGAATAAGGACACTAATACTTTAACTTATTTCTATCTTTTTTATTTTTTATTATATGTCTTTCTACTGAAACACTGCAGTTTTCCTTCAGGGATTGATGTTTATGTGAGCGTACTAAGTGAAATAGAAGATAATGTTTTGTAGCATCCCCCTACTTACTTGCGCTGACAATGCAAGGAGGGTCACAAGTGGTGCACACCCTCCAGAAAAGGGTCTTGTTAATGTTGCTGTTCATTAGTTTTAGGTTTGCTTATGTGTTTATTGTGTTATTCTGTGCTGGGGGGGATGTGGGTTGTTAGTTTGTTCATGTCTGGGGAGGATGGGGGGGGTGGGGTAGTTGGGGGGTTTCACAGTGATGGTGAATCCTGTGGCCAGTGGTGTCCTCCCTCACTCACAAGTTCTGCTGTTCAATATGCAGCACTTCTCATGGTGGAATCAGCCCCCAACCCCCTCCGTGTCTCGCTCGATGCTGTTGCTGACAATATTTTATATCCATTATGCATTGAAGACACACATGGGCTTCAAGCGGCGTGAGGGGAGCAGGCAGAGCAGAACGGAGAGAGAGTTGGAAAACCTCATTTTTAGCTTGTTTGGAACGTTTAACATTTTCTAAAATAAAATAAAAGACACTGCCCAACTCTGCGGTTAATATATGGGCGCTGGACTGTTGTCACGTGACCTCCTGTGATCTAATAAAACAAACCAGAAAAGGTTCCAAATATGGGCCCATCAAATATTTGCACTGAGGGGCCTATAATTGAATGATTCTGCACTGGCTGTATCTGTCACGCATCCGCAGAGTCCTAGGATGGATCCGGACTCAATCTCCTCTGGAAGATCACATGACTTCCGATCTTCCCTCAGACTCAGAGACATACACGCACTCCATCTCCCAGAATCCTCCTTCACCTGACTCCTGGCCTTTCCTCATGCTCCAATCAGATCACGGGAATACTGATGTTTCTCACCTGTGTTGTTGGTCATGTGACTTTCTTAGTTTAGTTTATAAGCCCGGGCTTAGGTATTGTATCCATGTGCGACCTACTGAGCGTTATATCTGTTGTCTGTATCCTGTTAATGACCACTACTCTCCGTTCTTTGCCTTCCCCTTTCTGGATTGGTCACCTCGTGTTTTGTATTTGCTCTGCCTTTTGGATTTGAGCCCTGTATGTTTTGTGACTGCAACCCTGGACTTTGATTCTAACAGTAAACCCTCGTTTGTGTTCTCTAACCGCGAGTGTCTGGCTCTTGTTGGCACTTTGCAGTAGCCCCCCCATGCCATCCCATCCCTCCTGGAAATTAAGCCTGGGTTTGTTACATACCACACCACACTCTCATTTAAAGAAAAGCAAGAAAAATGTGTTTTTAAAAGATGTGAACCCTTTAAGGAGCAGCAGATGTCAGCCAGCATGCACCGCTGATTTTTCCACCTGGTCCTTTTTTTGTTTGATAATGTGAGATAAGCTAAGAGCACACAGCATACTGTATTAGCCACAGTTCCCAGTACATAAAGGATGGTTCAAGACGCCAGGCGATATAACACGCAAACAGTTTCTTCAAGCAACTTTTTTGTGCAGTAATTCAACTTCTCGCCAAAGCAGCATAACAAATGAACCCCATTGTCCTCATTATGTCATTTCTGGCATTTGTGAGCTCTTTTGACATTTTTTTTTGTGTTGGCTTTTTATCGTGGGCTCTTCCATGCATACCACCCATGGGGGGGTGGATCATTTGGGCTCGTCAATATCAAAGCTTACTGTCAGTGCCTTCTGACACACATCAAAGGAGTTCCCCCACGCTCACTCAGAATGCAGGGGAACTAGGCTGCCGTGTCAGACTGCGATGGGCTCCTCTATTCACATACAGCGCCGAGGCCGTTAAATACTGGATGATTGTCTTTCTAATTCTTTGGCCTGTTGCACACGAGAAACACCGCATGAAAGCTAGAACTTCCTTTGCTTGGTAAGACAGCAGCCAGATGTGAGGATTGCGTAATAAATGCAGTAAACGCTCTTAAAAATAAAGGCTCCTGAAGGGTTCTCAGATGGACGCGGTTTTAGGAGAAACGGGTGGATCCTTTACATTATGCGAAAGTTCTTTAAGCTTTAAAAAGGACCTTATTCAAGCATCTCATTCACAAAAGGAACCTTCCATTGTGAGATGTTTAAGGAACTGAAAGCTTTTCTTCTGTGGCATCACAACAAGAATGATTCTGATAGCTGTACAGATGAAAGCACACTGCTGTGGTCAAGAGGAGAAGGGGGCGCAGTCTGTAGTTAAACCGGTGGAGGCAGAATATGCTTTTGCCATCTTCTCATATTCCCACAGCAATAATCCTCTGCAAATGTTGACAGGTATTCAGATATTTCTCAGCATTCATAGGTGTTTTTGATTGAGTCTGAGTCACATAATTATATCATTTCAATCATCCATTCTCTGTTAGAAATAAAGGTACCATGGAGGTACATGATTCGTTCATCAAGGTACAGTGTAAACGTTCCCTCAAAGGTACAACAGTGGTTTTAAGGTCTAGTTGTGTACCTTATATAAGCATTTCCCAGTGGAAAAGCAGATATTTGTATCTTTTTATGAACTAATCTTTTAAAACAGAACCATTTAATAAAAAGCCTGGAGGCGAGGCGGGGAGTGTGGAGTCAATACAACTTAGAAAATATCATTTCAGTGGATTATGGTTCCGTTATGTTCCCCGACTAAAGGCACTGAGATGTACCCCTGAGGGGACCACCACAGTGACAAGAAGGGTGCTGCCCCAGTGGCAGTGTTTTCTGAGAGAGTATGGTGGCTGTAATGTGGCACTAATTTAAAGTGAGTAACCAACTCAGAGAGAGAGCAAGCAAGACTAAAGTGCAGCCTCCCCACGGTGGGGTTAGTTTTAACACAGTGTTACCACTAAGATTCCTTGGTTAACAATGAGTGTGTTTACATGAACGTAACAACCCGATAACTGCAGAAAATCAGATTTAGTCAGTAATCCATTCAATGCGTTTCCATGCAGTTGAGTAATCAGATAATGGGGAAACTCTGGGTCAACACGAGTCAGACAGTCATCAGATTTCTGCTTTGCAACCAGCCGATAAACTCAATGAAGAAGACGCGACGTAAACGTAACGTAAAACTCAAACTTCATGCAATGACGTTTTTTTAAAATATCGCACCGCCTTACCTGAAAATATGAACACACATCATCTAGAAGACGAAGAATATTTACATCCTTCATTTCCTCAAGCGTGTAGTCGGCTTGAGCATCACTCCCACAGTGTTTTTCTGCACCTTGCAGCAACACTGCTGTTTTCGCACGTGCTCAGACTGAGAAATCCGAAAAAAAATTAGAGTAAGAGTTTACATGCACTGAGAAATCTGATTAATTTAATTAAGCCTCTTAATCAGATTTTTAGACCTTACTCAGATCTGAGAACTTTTACCAGACTTTTTAAATAATCAGATAACTGCAGAAATGTAAACATGTAAACTCTTATGTTTTCGTCTCATTGAGTCCGTATACATGCAGTCAGTAATCTGATCATAATCAGATTTCTGAAGATATCCGTTTGTTCAAATGTAAACACCACGCTCCAATCTAAAAACCCGATTAAGAAATCTGATAAAGAGGCTGGATTTTAGCTCAGTGATCAGATTTCTCAGTTCATGTCTCACATCTCACCACATGACTGTGTTCACAATCAGTTACTGCACCACCACTGGACAGCCTGATTGGTCAGCACTCAGTTAATTTGCATAAAGTGCCTAAATGCAGTGAGTTGTGGCCGTGTGATTGGCTGATTAGCTATTTGCGTTAACAAGCAACTCAACACCTAATAAAGTGGCCGGTGTGTGTGTGTGTGTATATATATATATATATATATATATATATATATATTATCGCGAAGTTAACGCGATAATGACGCATTAACGTGATCTCAATTTAACGCAGTGCCATTAACGCAAATTCTACTTGGCCCTGCGTCTCATCCGTAGTTCATGTTGAGACTTGACCATGCGCGGCGTCTCTCATTAAGAGTAGAGGAGTGAGTGTCTGTGTTTACATGCCAATCTGATTGAATACAATCAGGGTACAGATTCAGACTGAGGTGTTTATTCTCACTCTATTCAACAGTCTGATGAAAATCTCTGTTTACACGCGCACTACAAGTAATCAGATGCAAAATGACGTGCATGCGTGGAGAACCGCTTAGAGTGAACGTTACCATGACAACCAGCATCACGCGAGTCCAGTCAGAGTGAGATGAGCAGCAGTGAGCAGTGATTGTGTTTTAACTGCTTTAAAATGACGTCAGACTCAGGAAAACGTCCTTCACACGTCCTTATTAAAGAAGGCCGAGAGGAAGACGTCGTGCTCTGAGACGCATAAGCTGGACGTCCGTCCCACCGCCGTCTTTTAAAGATCAGAGCATGAACTTCGTCTCCTCTGCAGGCCAGTTTCTGCTCCGCCGTGTTGAACGGTATAAACTCTCACTGTGACGCGACGCTCATGCAGAACGGACTTAAACTTTCCGATAGGGAATGTAATCGGATACAGACGTTTACACGGATATTATTCTTCTATTTAAAGGATTATTTACAGGATTACCCACCTCGTTCAATCAGATAGAAACTGTGTTCTGAATAGCCTCAATCAGACTAGACTATTCCGACTGAGGGGTTTACAGGGACATATTATATTCTGACTGAGCTATTAGTCGGATTATTAACAGATTATTAGGCTGTTTACAGCGCTGTAGCTCTGTGCTATGACACGTCTTTAATCTAATCCAACTTTGTGTCATTTATTTTTGTTTGCACTAGTACTATGAAGTCCTATAGGCTGTGACTGAATACAACTTCAGCACAATTGAAGTTTTACATCGTTTTTATTTTCCTTGTTACACGCATCTGAACTGAGACACAGTAGGATGTGACTACATGTCTGATATTTGAGACTGCAGCTCCCTGATCCATCACAAGTCCAGCTCTGTGTTTGGTAGGGTCAGTATTACTGCCTAGTATGTGAGTGAATAGAACTCCCTGTTTTCTCTCGTCCCAGCAGTTTTTAACATGAGTACATTTAGCATAAAATGTGTTCACCATTTTAATTGTGACATTTCACTTAAAAATCCTTATTTTTTAAAACATTTACACAGATTTAAAAAAAAATGTGATTAATCTCCTGAGATTAAGATTCTAAAACTCAGATTAATCGCGATTAATTTTTTTATCGTTTGACAGCCCTAATTGTCACGATTGGCCCCTCCCAGTCCTGTCCATGTGTTCGTGTTTTGGTTTTGTAACTCCGCCCCTGATTGTTTTCACCTGTCTCTCGTTTCCCCTGTGTATTTAAGCCCTGTGTTTGCCCCTTGTGTTCACCAGTGTTTGTATCTTTGTATCTGGTCTTTGTTTGATGTGTTGGTTCTGGTTTTTGTCATGTCTGTTCCTCGATCTGTCCCTGTTGGCTCATTGACCCTGGACTGTTTTGCCCATAATAAATCTCGCTTATCTCAGCGTGTGCGTCCGCCTCCTCGCTCCCCCTTACACTAATATATATATAGTCATCTCTCGCAGGTTCTGTTTGATGTTAATTATGAATTAAAAAATCAAATGAGGAAAAGTAAATCATCTTGCCTGATGTCATCGTTCACGTCACATGAAATTATAGTACATTGTTGAATCAGTCCATTCAAATTAAGTTACACGGACACACAAACAAGTTCAAGATATTTTTCCTTCTCCTGCAAAATGATCGTCTCAGAGATCAGATTTGTTATGACAGCAGCCGAAGCCAGGAAGCAAATGAATGGCATGAATAACGGATGGGAGCGATGGATAACCAATCATGTCAGTGCTGATGACGTGCTTAGTAACAACACTCCAGCTTCAGTGTCACCGCTCTTTCTCCTTTCGTTGGATTGATTAATTGATTTCATAGGCTTGATGGAACACTGTAATCCTCGAACCTGGCCTTCCAGATGGTTTGCGAATGTCGATCGATCCATCTGTTTGGCCGGAAGACGACGCAGGCAGCTTGGATCACAGTAGGCCTTGGCAGAAGCGCGGTGTCAAGCCAGGAGAATAGAAGGTCATGAACGATACGGGCACGGCAGCAGGTCTCCAGGTGGTCCGCGGGATTTCATTTCACGACAAACAGCTGAGATGTTGGAATACCTGCCAGCCAGCCCGTCTGAGCCGACAGTACAGCAGACCATGCGGCTTGAATTTAGGAAAAGCCAATACATCAGAGGTGATGTCAGAAGCGTTTAAAAAAAAGAAGAAAAGAAAGAAATGAAAGCTTTGTTCCCTCTGCCAAGTTGAACAAAATGGCTATTGTTCAAGAGGACAATGGAATATTAATTATGTCTCCTCCACGGAACTGAAAATCATAATTTAATCGCTTGGGAACGGGAGCTCTGAAACATTAGTCCCCACTAAAGAGGTCTACAGAAGGCTATTCCATAAGCGCAGCTTTTATTTAATGAATACTTAAGCCTGCACAGACACACTGACTACATGCTTCTAATAGCAGTGGGATTAATATTTCATGCACGTTCCCGGCCTAAGTACTTTGGACTATGTAATTTCCGTTTGGAAAAGAATGAACTGCCGACAAAGAAGCCTTAAATGTTTTGAGTTGAGTGCGTGTATCGTTTCCTGTCTCTAATGGTTTAGACGGTGTTTTTCTTTTCTTTTTCTCTTTTTTTTTGTTTTTTTTTACATTGCAACAGCGATAAGCTGCAACATTTCTGATGATTGCAGTATCTTAACTTTTCCCAGGGCTGGAGCTCTTTTCAGGGACCTTCCACTATTAGGACTTATTAAAAATGCACCTCAACAAAAGCCTTAAAGAGACCACTGAAAACGGAAAGCAGGCATATTATGCCTCGATGTCAGTGATTAAACAAGAGTGATGAGATTGTAATAGTGTAATAGAGGCGTTTCTGATATGACAGCGTTTTATCTGAGTCACTTTTCCTTTGATTCACTGCCCCGGCATGGTTACCAGCCTAAAGTAGGCCAGGATACTCTCGCATTAGTGCCATATTGAGTGGTGGAGTGACAGCATGGCTGATTTGCTAAAAGGAGCCTTTTAAACAGCCAAGGGGAGATGCAGGTCAAGCCAGTCCCTTTGTAGGCAAGGCATGCTGCGCATTTCCATGGAAAGAGATTAGCCCAAGGGTGTCTGGAGCCAAAGGTAGAGGCCTCAAATGAAGGACCCCTGTCAAGCCATGTCAAGGAAATAAATAATACTACTTAGTCAATGAACCATGGCTTGAAAAGAGAAGTGCCCTGGAGCAGAGAAGGAAAAGATGAGATGATGAAGACTGCTTGAAGATGAAGAGAAAAGTGTAAAGTGGACTGTACAGCCGGATGATGTGGGATTTTTTTAGATAATAAACCCTATAAATGATAAACACACATACGGAGGGTTCTTTTCATGCAATGTCAGGATGTGGTCATAAACACACTGGATGCAAATGTATCCAGACACTCATTTAATACAGAATACAAATGAGTTAAAACAGCTACTTTAACCTCTTCAACTCCGGTGGGTCCAAACCGCTCTTCATCATGTTCTTCATAACGTTCATACTCCATGAGCTCCATTCAGAAGCTGGGCGTCGTGTGAGGCTGTAGCTCTTCTCTCCAGTCTAATAGACGGTGACGTCATTTTAAACCCTTATAATAAAAGAAGCTGAACTCAGTTTGTTTTTCTACTGAAAGTCGACCCGTTTTTCCCCAAATCTGGGCTCTAAACTATAAACAGACGGCGTCTCTTCAGTGATCTGCTCTGGAAACATCACTTTTAGAGAACAACACAAAGAGCGGCGCAGATTTTTGGACTTTAACAGTAAATTGTGAGCATATGAAATTATGTTTATTATAATAAAACACACGTTCTGCTAATTTTAGGGGAACTTTTACAAAAAAACAAAAACTTTTCCTTTTAATTCATGCAAGTACTAAATAATTTGCCTTAGGATTTGGGCATGTAAATAAAAAAAAAACATAAATATACCCTGGAGAATAATTGGGTAGGGCCCTCTCGGTGCTCAAATGATGTGAGAAAAAATTGGAAATTTTTTGGCTTTTTGTTTTTTTGGGCAGTCACAGTATGTTAAAGTTTTAATTAACTTAATTTTTAAATTAACTTTAATTTTTAGTTTTAAAAGTGTAATATTTTATAATATTCTGTCAGCCATGTATTAATATTTTAGTCCTGAGCTCCTAATCTAACAAGGAGTATTAATGGGGAGTGGGACTTGTTTTTAGACTGGGAGTTACATGACCTGGATCAGCCCGCCTTAAAACCTAGTTGCATTTCTCCTGCCACACATAGAAATACATGCAAAGCATTTCCTTCATCATTTTTCACTCTTATTTATTACCGATGTGCTACACTGGGATAAATACGGTAAAATTAAAACTGGCAAAAGCTTCTGAAGTTAAAGTCAAAGTTACTCGCAGCCCACCTGCTCGGATATGTCCTCATCCTCTTAAATAGCAGTGCTTTCTTTTCTTCTCTGGTCCATCCTGTTGTTTACAGTTCTTGTCCATCTTCACATTCACAGTCACACTGAATTTGATATCATCGTCATCGTCATCGTCCTCATCATTATCATTCTTTAAGGTTTACATTGAAACTTTAAGGTTTACATTGAGGGGGGGGGCTTTCTTTTATAATGTAGCCGAGAGCCACAGGAAACACATAACAAATTAATATGGTTAAGATAAAGATCCCAAAGTAAAAACAAGATAAAATAAAAGAAATATAAAAGAAAATGTAAAGAAATGCACAACAAAAAAAATATTTTGACAATAATAACAAGAAACAATAAAACAATGATAGTAAAGAGTAAAACATGAGAACAATATGTCAACATAATAAAAGTAAAATGTACATAAAATGGAAAAATAAAGATGAAAATAAATAAATAAAATACTCAACTGGAACAGTTACAGAACTAAAATTATTTGAAACTATTTGTTTTTTTTAGACTGATGTTAGCTTCTTATTCTTATTATTAGTTTCCTTTCCACCCTTCATAGTGCAGCAGCTACAGGCTAGTGTCCGTACAGGTGTCTGAGTGTAAGGTGGAATGGGAAGAACGGGACATTAAGAAGCTTCAGCTTCATCTAATCTCTGTCCACTGTAGGGGACGCAGTTACAGTCAGGAAACCGGGCTGCATCACTTAGATGTACCATTTATAGTGTGTCTAGTGTTTCTGTGCTTCTATGTGCCAGTTTATACTTTAGCTCACAGTAACCAGCCCCAAGCTCTACCAGCCCCCTGGGAATTCTGCCAACCCTCCCAATTACCCACACTGGCATTCAGGAGTCTGATTTTCCTTCCTTGCTCTCGATTTTAAGGTAAACAGGCAGCAGCATTTTCAGAGTAAGGCTGCTCTGCCCGGACTGTGGGCCTGCTCGTTTCAGCTTCATCACAGTTGCATGCAAAACTGAAAACACATTTTCAGTAGGAAACAAACCTAAATATTACTGTTTTGCAAATATTACTGCACAGTTGTTTTTATTTTTGAGTTAAAAAAAAAAAAAAAAACATGAAATATCAAATCTACTAGAACTTTTGCACATTTTATTAATTTTCTTTCCCCCAATATGTTAAATTCAGCAAAAAATACAGTAATCATGCATTAAAATGTGCAGATGTTATGTTCTCTGCGGAGGAATATGTCAACCTATTTATTTATCAGCAAAATGTATTTGAACCTTTTTAACGCCAAAACGCTCTTCATCATATTCTTTACTTTATAACGTTCATATTTCATGAGCTACATTCAGAAGCTGGGCGTCATATGAGGCTGTAACTGTCTTCTTTCCAGTCAGATGGATGGGTGATGTGGTTTTAAAGCTTTATTATACTCAGAAGCTAAAGTTTGACCCGTTTTTTTCCCCAAATCTGGGCTCTAAACTATAAACAGACGGCGTCTCTTCAGTGATCTGCTCTGGAAACATCACTTTTAGAAAATAACACAAAGAGCGTCGGAGATTTTTGGACTTTAGCAGTAAATTGTGAGCATGTAGTGATGTGTGGAGATCATGAAACACACGATCTGTTCATTTGAGGGGTTTTTATAAAAAACTCAGAACTTTACATTTATTTCACGCACTTATATCCCCACAAGCACAAGAGGTTGACACCCAAACTTCTGAATATGACTGTTTACCTAATGCAGTATAATCAGTATTAAACTGAGTTCTCCGGTCTGTAGGACACATCGTCCACATTGGAAGCTCATAATGAACAATGGTGTTTTTACTCTATAGTAAGCTGGTAGCACCGAAGGCTCTGGAGTTCACCAAATCACTGTTCTTTGCTAATCACTGTGGTTTAAGGGCATGTGCTGTTCCCAAGCCAGGCCTGATATGTCTGTAAATTGCCTTACGTCAGCTTTCATTTGCACACAATACATCTCAACAGCGAGACGCCTCTGTTCTTCGCCCACATGCCGCCGAAGGCCTCATTTCCTACACATGTCCAAGAGGTGCTTTGATAGAACAGAACTGATCATCAAGCTGCAATGTCCATACCAGTCATCCCCATCTTGAAAGAACAAAGGGGGGAAAATGTCTGATGTCTGAGTTCCAGAGAAACTGAAGTCGAGGCTGCATCTCAAGTTCAATTTTCAAGTTTATTTGTCATTTGCACAACATGTCAGGACATTCATGAGTTGTTTGTGGCGAGGTTCTGGAAATCTAGAGAATGTAAACAAAGTGAAATACAAAGGGAAATACTAACACTGAAATATATTAAATATACACAAAATACAGAGAAAGAAGGGACCTATGCAAGACAGAAAAGCTCTTTGCTATGTACAAATATATACATCTATATACACATATGCAGTATATATATATATATAGCCCAAACTATTCACTCACCCAGTCACTTCCCCGGCCACAGGTGTGTAAAGCCGAGCCCCTCGGCCTGCAGACTGCTTCTACAGACATTAGTGAAAGAATGGGTCGCTCTCAGGAGCTCAGTGAATTCCAGCGTGGTACCGTGATCGGACGCCACCTGTGCAGCAAGTCCAGTCGTGAAATTTCCTCACTACTAAATATTCCACAGTCCACTGTCAGTGGGATTATAACAAAGTGGAAGCGATTGGGAACGACAGCAACTCAGCCACGAAGTGGTCGGCCACGTAAAATGACAGGTCAGCGGATGCTGAGGGGCATAGTGCGCAGAGGTCACCGACTTTCTGCAGAGTCCATCACTACAGACCTCCAAACTTCATGTGGTCTTCAGATCAGCTCAAGAACAGCGTAGAGAGCTTCATGGAATGGGTTTCCATGGCCGAGCAGCTGCATCCAAGCCTTACATCACCAAGCGCAGTGCAAAGCGTGGAATGCAGTGGTGTAAAGCGCCACCACTGGACTCTAGAGCAGTGGAGACGTGTTTTCTGGAGTGACCAATCACGCTTCTCCGTCTGGCAATCCGATGGACGAGTCTGGGTTTGGCGGTTGCCAGGAGACGGTACTTGTCTGACTGCATTGTACCGAGTGTAAAGTTTGGTGGAGGGGGGATCATGGTGTGGGGCTGTTTTTCAGGAGTTGGGCTCGGCCCCTTAGTTCCAGTGAAAGGAGCTCTTAAAGCTTCAGCACCAAGAGATTCTGCACAATTTCAAGCTTCCAACTTTGTGGGAACAGTTTGGGGACGGCCCCTTCCTGTTCCAACATGTCTGCGCACCAGTGCACAAAGCAGGTCCATAAAGACGTGGATGAGCCAGTTTGGTGTGGAAGAACTTGACTGGCCTGCACAGAGTCCTGACCTCAACCCCATAGAACACCTTTGGGATGAATTAGAGCGGAGACTGTGAGCCAGGCCTTCTCGTCCAACATCAGTGTCTGACCTCACAAATGCGCTTCTGGAAGAATGGTCAAAAATTCCCATAAACACTCCTAACCCTTGTGGAAAGCCTTCCCAGAAGAGTTGAAGCTGTTATAGCTGCAAAGGGTGGGCCGACATCATATTAAACCCCATGGATTAAGAATGGGATGTCACTCAAGTTCATATGCGTGTGAAGCCAGACGGCCGAATACTTTTGGAAATAGTGTGTGTGTATATATGTGTGTATATATGCATCCCCTGTATTCGTGTGCTGTTTATAATGACTGAATTATAGTTTTTTAACCCAGCTGTGTGAAATAAAGACAGGAAAAAGTACCTGAATGATGTAGAATGGTAAGTATACTCTATCCCTTCTCTATGAATCACTCATGCTGTCTTCAGAAGGAACGGGGTTGGGGTGGGGCAGCAGTGTAGAAAGAATAAAGGGTTTCTTTGGTGCTGTTGCCCAGACAAGTTCACCATTAAATTCACATGAAAGTGAAATTCGGAGGGAATAAAGTTGCAAGCACTCTCATCCAAATAATACGTTACGTAACCAGGGAAAGGAAAGTAAACCCTTTACATGAACTAAAATAATACCTTCGGTTCACTTTAATCTGGGATTAGACCTCACTCAGCTTCGGATTTATGAAAGTGACCATATCCGTGGTGATGTCACTGGCATGGAACAGGGTCGTGTAAGTGAGACGGGTGGATGAGTGGATCCTGCTTCACCCTGAAGACCGTTGCTGCTCCTTTGCATTACCTGTTGTGTTTTTTAATGCTATATCAAAACCGTATTATTTATTTACTTGTTTTTTATTTTAATTTATGTAAAACTGATTTATTTGAAAAGTGCCAGCCGTGAACATTTCATGACGCACAGCCCAATAGAATTAGTGCAGAATTACTCAGAAGAAAGTCTCTCAGCATTAATGCAGATTGAAGTAAAGAACATTTCGTTCCTTCTTCTATAAGACCTCTTTTTTAGAGATATTTGGTTTGGTTGCAATAGAAATGATCTGCAAACATGGGCTCCCTGTAAAAAGATCGGAAGATATTAGGATAGAAAGAATTTTTCATGTAATTCGTGGGATTGCAGTGGGAGCTGAGTGAACGGAAGGAAGTGATGGGAGTCAAAATAGCATTGAAAAGTTTGTCATTTCATTGAGAAAAGTGAATTTTTAATGAAGTTTTATTAAGAGAACAATTGCACAAAGAAAACTGCCAACCACTAACAGCGGGAATGGTGAATTTAATATAAATGACATCAGCAGTGTGTATTCTAGATGTATTCTGAATATGTTACTGCTCATATATTGTAATAGAATCTGTCACTGAATGCGTTTAGGACGGCGTATTCAATATTAAGCCATCACTACTTTTTTTAAAGTATGTTTCCAGCCGTGGTCCTTTGGAGTTATGAGGCATCAGATGCTGCAAGTCAGTGGTACATCCACAAAACATCTCTCAACCTGTTCAAACCACATCCAGGTCTTTGTTAGGGTCATGCAGACTTGAGGATGTGGTTTAGAGCACATTAAGACTAAGGTCCCAATCCCATTTCACCCCTAGTCCCTACAACGGAGCCCTTAGCCCTCTGTTTTGCATGCTCTTGTCTAGGAGTGGGGTATGAGATACGAGAAGAAAAGAAAAACCGGTGAGATGGAGAACAAAAGACCAAAGAAACCCACAAATGTGAGAATTTACTCTGTTAATAAATTACAATAATCACTGTTTTATCTCACCGGCCACTTTATTAGGTTCAACTGCTTGTTAACACAAATAGCTAATCAGCCAATCACACGGCCGCAGCTCACTGCATTTAGGCATGTAGAGGTGGTCAAGACGACTTGCTGAAGTGCAGACCGAGCATCAGAACGGGGAAGAAAGGGGATTTAAGGGGCTTTGAACGTGGCGTGGTTGTTGGTGCAAGGTGACACTCGAAAACAAGGGGTAGGGGTAAAAGTAAGAAATGTGACTGGGCCACCATGTGTTATGTGTGTCCAGTTTGACCACATGAGGTCTGATTGTACTTTTCCCACATCGACACTCTTTTTCCGTTACAGTATGAGCAGGCAAGCTCAGTTTGGATGCTTTCGTCTGCCTGGTGTGTATGGAGGCTGATCTGTGCCCAATCCTCCGTCTTTCATTTCCTGAAGCACATTCTGTTTGCGCTGGTCTTAAATGTGGTCAAGATCTGTCTCTGATCACCTCTGAATGTGTCTGAGTGATTTAGCCTCATAACTCCAGCACTAAACCGAAGCAAAATTATTTTGGTGTAAGTAAAAAATGTGATTTTTCACAAATAGATTCCTATAGCTTGGCCCCTCCCAGTCCTCCATGTGATTTTGTTTACTTCTGGTCTTCTCCATGTGCTTCCTTGTTTTGATTCTTCCCTGTCCTGCCCCCTTGTTTCTAGACTCCGCCCTTGATTGTTCTCACCTGTCTTGTTAACCCGTCTGATGAATGTCTGAAACTGTTGATGCTTCATTAATGGTCTGTTAATCAGTTTAATTGACATTGGACAAAATTAAACTAAAATAGTAACAGCAAAACTTGTTGGGAATGAATTTCACAGAAAAATATCTTTAAATACCTTTAAAATTCTATTTTACTATAAGGAACCACTACACTGTAGCACAGGGCGTAAGGTCTGATCATGGCTTTGTAAGCAAAATTGAGAAAAAAGTTGGTCCTTAAAGGGAAACGTTGGTGTTTTTCATTTTTATAGTTTATAGTGAGTTGTATTATGTCCTAGGCCGCACTGACTTCTCTGTGGGACCTGAATTAAGACCTGGATGCAGGTTGAGAGAAGTTTTTGGCATGTATTTATACGGTTTGAGTGACTATTATTACTGATGTCCAGTGTTTGTGAGCAACGTTAGCTTGGCAGCTCCAGTTCTACACCAAATAAACTTAATTTGGACACCAAATGCATTGACCTGGGAAATAGGGGTGTTCAGGGGGCTCCAGCACCCCCAGATTTCAATACTGCAACTCTTAAAACAGTTATAATAATATAGAGATCTGAACACTTAAATAATTTGAGAGTAAAAGCCTATGTGCAATTATTTTATAGATGAGTTTGCATTTTGCTATTCTATATATATATATATATATATATATATATATATATATATATATATATATATATATATATATATATAGTGAAGGTGAGAGGCCAGTTGTGAACCCTAAAGCAGCCTAATGCTGTTTTTAAATTTTTAAAAATTGTAATAATAACCTTTTATTAACCAATATCTCCTATTCAGTGTGTGGTCCAGTCTTACATCTCACCGCATGACTGGGGATGCAATACAACCGGTTACTGCACTACATATCAACACATATCACATAGGTGATTGGTTGCCACTTAGTTAATTTGCATATGAAAGAGCAGAGGGCGGATCAGAGCATCAGCAGTCTGAAGTGTCAGTTATGTTTATATAACGTTGTCTGTCGCCTCGTTATAGTGCAGAATGACGCACTCTGTTAGATGTAAGTTATCAAAAGAAGTCAAATGGAAAAGTCAAATATTTTTGCATGATGTCATTCTTATGTCGCATGAATGCAGCTTAAAATTTCAGCTCCCAACTTAGAAACACCTCCTGCCATCCCTGCAAACATGTCTTGGCTGATCAATTGCAACCACTAACAAATAGATATTTATCAAGATTTATCACTCACCTCATCAGCCAGCCCAGGTTCAACCTTGATCACTGATGATCACAAATGATCACTGAATACACAGATTTTGTGCAGTGTTTTTGCTGAAAGGAAGTCTTGCTGGTATGCAGTTTATTCCCAAAAGCCACTGTCTACATGTTTCTGCGTCGTTTGGGAATCAGTATTAATACACCAGAATTCATTTCTGCTAAGATTTTACTTGGAAGGTTCACTGTAGATGCTCAGTCTGTTTTTAACTGACACTCAAATATCTTTTAAATGCAACTGAACTTGAAGTGTGAAAAATTTTATTAAATCCGTCTCTAATCCTAAACCTGAACTTAACCCTAACCTCAAGGCAAAACCTACACCTACTCCTAAACCTAATACTAACCTTACTGTTGTTGATAATCAACCGAACATCACCAGAAAGTTTGTAAACGATTTAAGTATCTGTAAATCATCTATAGGGGACCATCTGATTCAGGCGTGACCACGTTTCCTTGTTTTGTTTATTGTTTATACAAAACAGAACACAGCACCTTTTTGTAGCTTCATCATTATTCAAAATGTAACTTCTAGCTCAATATTCTACAGTTATAAAGCCTATTAATCCCAGTCCTAAACCTGACTCAGATACTTGGACAGTGATGTTTTAATTGACAACGCAACGCTTTCAATTCAGGTTGAATGCAGATGATAATGTAGTTCCAGTTTTAGCTAAAATGTTCAAATGAGGTCTATTTATGCCATTTTACCGAACTGATTTGTTCTTGATACTTATTAGATAAAGCAAATAAATTAAGATTTTGGCATGTATTCACCAGATGTTGGTGAGAATCTATGTCCAGTATTTGTTAAAAAACATTAGCCTAAGATTTGTGAACTAAAGAAGTAGCCATCAGATATCAGACATGTCTTGAAGAAGTACCCATCAGATATCAGACATGTCTTGAAGATGTACCCATCAGATATCAGATGTCTTGAAGAAGTACGCATCAGATATTAGACATGCCTTGAAGATGTACCCATCAGATCTCAGACATGTCTTGAAGACGTACGCATCAGATATCAGATGTCTTGAAGTAGCCATCAGATATCAGACATGTCTTGAAGATGTACCCATCAGATCTCAGACATGTCTTAATGAAGTACCCATCAGATATCAGACATGTCTTGAAGATGTACCCATCAGATATCAGACATGTCTTGAAGTAGCCATCAGATTTCAGACATGTCTTGAAGAAGTACCCATCAGATATCAGACATGTCTTGAAGAAGCACCCATCAGATATCAGACATGTCTTGAAGACATACGCATCAGATATCAGATGTCTTGAAGTACCCATCAGATATCAGACATGTCTTGAAGTACCCATCAGATATCAGACATGTCTTAATGAAGTACCCATCAGATATCAGACATGTCTTGAAGATGTACCCATCAGATATCAGACATGTCTTGAAGTAGCCATCAGATATCAGATGTCTTGAAGTACCCATCAGATATCAGACATGTCTTAATGAAGTACCCATCAGATATCAGACATGTCTTAATGAAGTACCCATCAGATATCAGACATGTCTTGATGAAGTACCCATCAGATATTAGACATGTCTTGAAGATGTACCCATCAGATATCAGACATGTCTTGAAGTAGCCATCAGATTTCAGACATGTCTTGAAGAAGTACCCATCAGATATCAGACATGTCTTGAAGATGTACCCATCAGATATCAGACATGTCTTGAAGTAGCCATCAGATTTCAGACATGTCTTGAAGAAGTACCCATCAGATATCAGACATGTCTTGAAGAAGCACCCATCAGATATCAGACATGTCTTGAAGACGTACGCATCAGATATCAGATGTCTTGAAGTACCCATCAGATATCAGACATGTCTTAATGAAGTACCCATCAGATATCAGACATGTCTTGAAGATGTACCCATCAGATATCAGACATGTCTTGAAGTAGCCATCAGATATCAGATGTCTTGAAGTACCCATCAGATATCAGACATGTCTTAATGAAGTACCCATCAGATATCAGACATGTCTTAATGAAGTACCCATCAGATATCAGACATGTCTTGATGAAGTACCCATCAGATATTAGACATGTCTTGAAGATGTACCCATCAGATATCAGACATGTCTTGAAGTAGCCATCAGATTTCAGACATGTCTTGAAGAAGTACCCATCAGATATCAGACATGTCTTGAAGATGTACCCATCAGATATCAGACATGTCTTGAAGAAGTACCCATCAGATATCAGACATGTCTTGAAGATGTACCCATCAGATATCAGATGTCTTGAAGAAGTACGCATCAGATATCAGACATGTCTTGAAGTAGCCATCAGATATCAGACATGTCTTGAAGAAGTCCCCATCAGATATCAGACATGTCTTGAAGTAGCCATCAGATATCAGATGTCTTGAAGTACCCATCAGATATCAGACATGTCTTAATGAAGTACCCATCAGATATCAGACATGTCTTGAAGATGTACCCATCAGATATCAGACATGTCTTGAAGAAGTACCCATCAGATATCAGACATGCCTTGAAGATGTACCCATCAGATATCAGACATGTCTTGAAGACGTACGCATCAGATATCAGATGTCTTGAAGTAGCCATCAGATATCAGACATGTCTTGAAGATGTACCCATCAGATCTCAGACATGTCTTAATGAAGTACCCATCAGATATCAGACATGTCTTGAAGAAGTACCCATCAGATATCAGACGTCTTGAAGAAGCACCCATCAGATATCAGACATGTCTTGAAGACGTACGCATCAGATATCAGATGTCTTGAAGTACCCATCAGATATCAGACATGTCTTGAAGATGTACCCATCAGATATCAGACATGTCTTGAAGATCTACCCATCAGATATCAGACATGTCTTGAAGAAGTACCCATCAGATATCAGACGTCTTGAAGATGTACCCATCAGATATCAGATGTCTTGAAGAAGTACGCATCAGGTATTAGACATGCCTTGAATATGTACCCATCAGATATCAGTCATGTCTTGAAGTAGCCATCAGATATCAGACATGTCTTGAAGAAGTACCCATCAGATATCAGACATGTCTTGAAGTAGCCATCAGATATCAGATGTCTTGAAGTACCGATCAGATATCAGACATGTCTTAATGAAGTAGCCATCAGATATCAGACATGTCTTGAAGAAGTACCCATCAGATATCAGACATGTCTTGAAGATGTACCCATCAGATCTCAGACATGTCTTGAAGACGTACGCATCAGATATCAGATGTCTTGAAGTAGCCATCAGATATCAGACATGTCTTGAAGATGTACCCATCAGATCTCAGACATGTCTTAATGAAGTACCCATCAGATATCAGACATGTCTTGAAGATGTACCCATCAGATATCAGACATGTCTTGAAGTAGCCATCAGATTTCAGACATGTCTTGAAGAAGTACCCATCAGATATCAGACATGTCTTGAAGAAGCACCCATCAGATATCAGACATGTCTTGAAGACGTACGCATCAGATATCAGATGTCTTGAAGTACCCATCAGATATCAGACATGTCTTAATGAAGTACCCATCAGATATCAGACATGTCTTGAAGATGTACCCATCAGATATCAGACATGTCTTGAAGTAGCCATCAGATATCAGATGTCTTGAAGTACCCATCAGATATCAGACATGTCTTAATGAAGTACCCATCAGATATCAGACATGTCTTAATGAAGTACCCATCAGATATCAGACATGTCTTGATGAAGTACCCATCAGATATTAGACATGTCTTGAAGATGTACCCATCAGATATCAGACATGTCTTGAAGTAGCCATCAGATTTCAGACATGTCTTGAAGAAGTACCCATCAGATATCAGACATGTCTTGAAGATGTACCCATCAGATATCAGACATGTCTTGAAGAAGTACCCATCAGATATCAGACATGTCTTGAAGATGTACCCATCAGATATCAGATGTCTTGAAGAAGTACGCATCAGATATCAGACATGTCTTGAAGTAGCCATCAGATATCAGACATGTCTTGAAGAAGTCCCCATCAGATATCAGACATGTCTTGAAGTAGCCATCAGATATCAGATGTCTTGAAGTACCCATCAGATATCAGACATGTCTTAATGAAGTACCCATCAGATATCAGACATGTCTTGAAGATGTACCCATCAGATATCAGACATGTCTTGAAGAAGTACCCATCAGATATCAGACATGCCTTGAAGATGTACCCATCAGATATCAGACATGTCTTGAAGACGTACGCATCAGATATCAGATGTCTTGAAGTAGCCATCAGATATCAGACATGTCTTGAAGATGTACCCATCAGATCTCAGACATGTCTTAATGAAGTACCCATCAGATATCAGACATGTCTTGAAGAAGTACCCATCAGATATCAGACATGTCTTGAAGAAGCACCCATCAGATATCAGACATGTCTTGAAGACGTACGCATCAGATATCAGACATGTCTTGAAGACGTACGCATCAGATATCAGACATGTCTTGAAGACGTACCCATCAGATATCAGACATGTCTTGAAGATCTACCCATCAGATATCAGACATGTCTTGAAGAAGTACCCATCAGATATCAGACGTCTTGAAGAAGTACCCATCAGATATCAGACGTCTTGAAGAAGTACCCATCAGATATCAGACGTCTTGAAGATGTACCCATCAGGTATTAGACATGCCTTGAATATGTACCCATCAGATATCAGTCATGTCTTGAAGTAGCCATCAGATATCAGACATGTCTTGAAGAAGTACCCATCAGATATCAGACATGTCTTGAAGTAGCCATCAGATATCAGATGTCTTGAAGTACCGATCAGATATCAGACATGTCTTAATGAAGTAGCCATCAGATATCAGACATGTCTTGAAGAAGTACCCATCAGATATCAGACATGTCTTGAAGATGTACCCATCAGATATCAGACATGTCTTGAAGAAGTACCCATCAGATATCAGACATGTCTTGAAGATGTACCCATCAGATATCAGACATGTCTTAATGAAGTACCCATCAGATATCAGACATGTCTTGAAGAAGTACCCATCAGATATCAGACATGTCTTGAAGAAGTACCCATCAGATATCAGACATGTCTTGAAGACGTACGCATCAGATATCAGATGTCTTGAAGTACCCATCAGATATCAGACATGTCTTGAAGATGTACCCATCAGATATCAGACATGTCTTGAAGTACCCATCAGATATCAGACATGTCTTAATGAAGTACCCATCAGATATCAGACATGTCTTAATGAAGTACCCATCAGATATCATCCATCCATCCATTTTCTAAGCCGCTTCCCCGTCAGGTACCCATCAGATATCAGACATGTCTTAATGAAGTACCCATCAGATATCAGACATGTCTTTGCTTATCAGTTGCATTCGGGGTAAATGGGAAATCATAAATTTGTTTTTTTGCTGAACTATTCCTTTAAAGCTTATTTTAAGAGTTATGAACCATAACAGTATAACTGGACAGCAAATTCCATTAACAATGGACTGGCTGAGTTTAGGGAAGACATCAGCCAAAATAATGATACATGATACATCTGCTGTAAACATGTCTCCTCGCCTCCTACAGCGGTGATGCAGTAGTCTCTGGAGTGAGGTTTCAAAGCCCCCTGCTGATGCTGTATCTTAAAGGTGGGAGTAAATTGTGAAATGTGGTATGATGGTAAACATAGTCTGCGTTTTTCTGGCATGCTTAAATCAAATTTTCTAATCTCTCACATATTCGATTTCCTGGCCTCAAAAAAGGCCTAAACCCACTCCATTAAACATGCACATGGATAATAGCACATGGAAGATATATAGCATCCTGTTGCAGGGCCATATTTGCATTTTAATTAGCAGACATGTTTCCCATTATCTGTGACACTGCCAGGCCAGGGGATTATCAGCTGCGCTTAGCCTGGTAGATGACAGACTCTGCTGATAGAGTCATTCAAACTCTCCGGGCATCCTGTGGGTTGAAGACTAAGTGCAATATGATGGCATTTGAGTATCCAGCAGAGTCGCCCTGCATTAATCCAGACTGAGCCCATTACCCCGACTCTGCGGGCTCGCAGGGGACTCGTGGAGAGGCAGCCCAAACGAGCGGGGCGAGGAACGGCCTAATTAGATCCGCCTTCTGCAACAGTCATCAGCGCAGGCCACTAGTCTCTGCTGTTCTGAATAATTTTCAGAGATGAGCTCCTGTCCTCCGTCCTGTTATTGCATTATGTGCCGACCCTGTTTGTTGTATACAAATTAAACATTTTGCCATTCAGATCAAGAGCGATGGCCTGAGAAAAAGCAGGTTTCCAACGACGGATTCCAGCTTTCTTCTGCTTTTCTTTGCCTTGGCACAATTTAAATGTAGCTCTATGGCTGTTTATGGCCAGGAAGGTAAATATATTCTATCTTGTAGGCTACATGATCTACCTTTGATTAAATATTGATTGCGCCACGTTTTAGAGTCCAGATGAAAAATGCTGTCATATTACTTGCTGTGAGACTGGGCGGCCCTCGCTGACCTGAGCTGGACTCTCTGGACATCTCCTGTAAATCTCTGTCTCTCTCTCTCTCTCTCTCTCTCTCTCTCTCTCTCTCTCTTTCTCTCTCTCTCTCTCTCTCTCTCTCCGCACACACACACAAACTCAGAGCTCATATAAAGCACCAAACCTCCTTAGAGAGAAAATAAGTGCACACTTTCCGAGCCCTATTTTTTTTCAGCAGAAGCTACATCTGTAAAAACAAATCTGCTATTGCAATATGTGAGCGAATGAAATCAAATCATGTGATCACCAAACCCCAGGATGCCCCACAAGAACATATTTGGCTGGGCCAACAGTGAAACAGAGCCTTCTGTTTTGGATCATTCCTATTTTGATAATGCGTCAGGATTCATTCCATCTGCTTTTCTTTATTTTAGGTGTTTGCTCATCTGCCTGTTTGCTCTTCTGATTTGTATGACAAGCAGAACGTTGTTGTGTCTGTTTGAAATGAGCGATTCTTCAATGTTCATCCCGACTGCATCTGCTTAGAGCCTCTGCCCTTTTCAGATGGACTTGCTTCAGCTGTTCTGAATTAGGTTGAGCCCCATTTGTTCGCTGCAGGAGTCACTTTAATTCGATCTCAGATTGTCAAATAAGTGGCAGATGGCGACCTCAGTTGGAGGGAGCGCCTAAAATTTAATTTCTGTGCCATCTATAATCCCCTCCCCTCTCCCTCTTTTTTTCCTCTCAGACTTTCTCCCTCTCTCTCTCTCTATTCAGATTCAGCTGCTGTACATGAAATCAAGAACAAATCTTGCGTACCTCAAGAGCACAAGCTGAAAATCCGACAGGCTTCTGTGTGATGGCTATAATAATCATACCCAGAGGAAGTTAATTACTGTGGGGTGCAGGTCATAAGACTTTATGACACCTACAAAAGCTTGACAACTGACATAACCTTACAGGAATGTTTATTAATGCTTATTCCATTAGGCGCCATTCGCTTAGGTTACATTTGCCAGTTTTGATCAGAATTTGCTAAAGTAGTCTTTACGGCAGATGATGCCTATTGAAATAAGCCTTTATAAGCATTTATGTAGGGTTATGTGAGTTGTCATGACAAGCTTATATAGGTGTCATGTAGCCTTATAAACAGCAGCCTACAGGAAAGTGTTACCGAAATTCTTTCTGAAAATTGTCCGAAATAGCAGATCTCAATATTATATTAATAAAGCATCACTGATTTCTGAACTGTTTCTCCTGAACCCCCTAAGGAGAAAAGAGGAGATTAACATCAGCGTTTCACTGTGAGAAGTTCTGGTGATGAAGGATATAAACATGAGTTCTCCTTATGCACTGCTGAGAGAGTTCTGTTAACAAAATGCATTATAAGTACTGCTCATAAATGATAAGAGCTCATAAGCTGTATTAGTCCGCTGTGAGTAAAGTGAAGCGTGCTGGACTAAAGCCTCCTCCAGGGTTCAGACTGAGGCTTCAAGTTGAAGAATTTACTGAAACACTAAAACACAATAAAGCTCATTACAGGCTTCAAATGTCAGAGTTTAAACTAGAGCAACATCAGAGTTTCACCCAATGTGGGAAAGTCAATGTTAACCACTGTTAATGTTCACCACCGTTAATGTGCACCACTGTTAATGTTCACCACTGTTAATGTTCACCACTGTTAATGTTCAGCACAGTTAATGTTCACCACTGTTAATGTTCACCACTGTCAATGTTCACCAGTGTTAATGTGCACCACTGCTAATGTACACCACTGTTAATGTTCACCAGTGTTAATGTTCACCAGTGTTAATGTTCACCAGTGTTAATGTTCACCACTGTTAATGTGCACCACTGTTAATGTTCACCAGTGTTAATGTTCACCAGTGTTAATGTTCAACACTGTTAATTTGCACCACTGTTAATGTTCACCACTGTTAATGTTCACCACTGTTAATGTTCACCATTGTTAATGTGCACCACTGTTAATGTTCACCACTGTTAATGTGCACCACTGTTAATGTTAACCACTGTTAATGTTCACCAGTGTTAATGTTCACCAGTGTTAATGTTCAGCACTGTTAATGTGCACCACTGTTAATGTTCACCACTGTTAATGTTCACCAGTGTTAATGTTCACCACTGTTAATGTTCAGCACTGTTAATGTTCACCACTGTTAATGTGCACCACTGTTAATGTGCACCACTGTTAATGTTCACCACTGTTAATGTTCAGCACTGTTAATGTTCACCACTGTTAATGTTCACCACCGTTAATGTACACCACTGTTAATGTTCACCAGTGTTAATGTGCACCACTGTTAATGTTCACCACTGTTAATGTTCAGCACTGTTAATGTTCACCACTGTTAATGTTCACCACCGTTAATGTACACCACCGTTAATGTGCACCACCGTTAATGTTCAGCACTGTTAATGTTCACCACTGTTAATGTTCACCACCGTTAATGTACACCACCGTTAATGTGCCCCACTGTTAATGTTCAGCACTGTTAATGTGCACCACTGTTAATGTTCAGCACTGTTAATGTTCTCTACTGTTAATGTGCACCACTGTTAATGTGCACCACTGTTAATGTGCACCACTGTTAGCCTGGCACTGACTTAACACTGCATATCCAGTAGAACGCCAGCAGAAATCAGCACTACTGTACTGTAGTATAGTGTAGTGGTACACAGTGAACGGTTCTAGCTCTTGACATTAGAACCAGTGAGGGAACAATTTACAGTGACAACACTCGACTGTCTCGCCTCTCCCTCTCCAGACCTTCACTCCACAGTGACTTCACGCTCAGTGTGATATCAGAGGGGGTTCAGGGGAGGGGCTGATGGGTTTGCTTGATGTAATGTAGTGTTTAAAGTGAGGCACCGAGTAAGAAAAGCTCACTGTAGCAGTGATTCTAGGCTGGACGGCCTGTTTGAAGCCCTGAAGATGCAGCTCTAACAGCACCAGCGCTGAGAAATAAAACACTGGAAATCTCAGCATGTAAATAAACTCTGTATTTGTCCTTACTTTCCAAGCTGGGACTGACTTCTTAGGCACGGACAGTATAATATGTTACTAACCTAACTTATAATGCATTATATAACTTATAATGTACATATAACAATTCATAATGTATAATAAACATGGCTATAAAGTGTAATTCAGTGTAATTCATTATCATCAGCATCATCTTTAACCGCTAGTCCAGATTAGGTCGTGGTAGCAGTTGGGAGAGCAGAGAATCACAGATGACCCTGTTCCCCGCAACTTCCTCCAGCTCATTCCCGGGGACCCCAAGCCGCTCCCAGGCCAACTTGGAGATGTAATCCCTCCAGCAGGTCCTGGTACACCCCCACCAGGAGGCGTCCAGGGGGCATCCGGATCAGATGCCTGAACCACCTCAGCTGGCTCCTCTCAATGCAGAGGACTAGCCGCTCTACTCCGAGCTCCTCCCGGATGACTGAGCTCCTCACGCTATCAAATACAGTGTATCCAGCCACCCTGCGAAGAAATCTCATTTCCACCGCTTGTATACACGATCTTGTTCTTTCGGTCATTACCCACAGCTCATGACCACAGGTGAGGGTTGGGATTCGCCTTATGGCTCAGCTCCCTCTTCACCACTACAGTCCGGTACAGTGACCGCATTACTGCTGCTGCCTGTCCCAGCCTGCGGCCGATCTGACCACCCCTCTTCCCATCACACATGAACAAGACTCAGAGATACTTAAACTCCTCCACCTGGGGCAAGTCCTTTCCCCTTACCTGGAGTGGGCATGCCATGCTTTTCTGGGCTAAGACCATGGACTTGGAGGTGCTGACCCACATACCAAATGCTTCACACTCAGCTGCAAACTGCTCCAGTGACAGCCAAAAGAACAACATCATCTGCAAATAGCAGAGACACCACCCTCCGGCTTCCACACATAATGCCCTCCTGACGCCAGCTACGCCCTGACACCCTGTCCATGAATATCGAGAACAGGAGTGGAGACAGGGCACAACCCTGCCAGAGTCCAACGTAATTGTGTTTTTCAGTGTAATTCATTCATAAATATTTATAACCATGTTTATAATGCCTTATGAATACATTATAACTTTGTCTTTCTAGGGAACACTTAAAACATCACAACCAACAGTGCAGTTAAAGGTTAACAGGATGTGCAGTCAGTTCACTATAGTTCCACATACAACCTCAGGAAGTTTAGTTTGGGGTGCTCAATCTTGGTCCTGGTGGTCTAAAGGAACACAACACGCCTGGCCCTAATATTCAGATGCCCGAGAAGTTATTCATTACTTGGATCAGGTGTGTTAATTTAGGACTGGAGCTAAACTCTGCCGGGTGGTAGATCTCCAGGACCAAGATTGGGCACCCATGGTTTAGATGGATCGATGAAAGGCTGGATCAATAGGTAGAAAGACAGACAGGCAGTCTGACAGACAAACAGATGTACACTGCATTAATATAAAGATACTTTGCATGCAACAGTTGTAGAAAAAAACATGCATAATTCACTACATAATTCCATATGTGTTACTTCATACTGACATGAGAATTTCCACGCTGTGGGTCTAATAAAGGATTATCTTATCTTCACTTTATTCTAAAATGAATAGTATATTGGGTTGATAATCAGCGGCACTGGCATAATCATACGTAAATGCTTATTACTAGTATGGTTAGACCTTCAGTTTAGATGTTAGTCAGTTTAAATGTCAAAACTTGGTTAAAAATGATGAAAAAGTCTAAAAATGTCAAAACTTGTTCAACAATGATGAAAACCTTGAAAATGTCAAAACTTGTTCAACAATGATGAAAACATCTGAAAATGTCAAAACTTGGTTAAAAATGATGAAAACATCTGAAAATATCAAAACTTGGTTAAAAATGATGAAAACATCTGAAAATGTCAAAACTTGGTTGAAAATGATGAAAACATCTGAAAATACCAAACTTGGTCAAAAATGATGAAAACTTCTGAAAATATCAAAACTTGGTCAAAAAAGATGAAAATATCTGAAAATATCAAAACTTGGTCTAAAATGATGAAAACATCTGAAAATGTCAAAACTTGGTTGAAAATGATGAAAACATCTGAAAATACCAAACTTAGTCAAAAATGATGAAAACTTCTGAAAATATCAAAACTTGGTCAAAAAAAGATGAAAATATCTGAAAATACCAAACTTGGTCAAAAATGATGAAAACGGCTGAAAATATCAAAACTTGGTAAAAAATTATTAAAACATCTGAAAATGTCAAAACTTGATCAAAAATGATGAAAACATCTGAAAATATCAAAACTTGGTCAAAAAAGATGAAAATATCTGAAAATGCAAAACTTGGTCAAAATGATGAAAACATCTGAAAATATCAAAACTTGGTAAAAAATGATTAAAACATCTGAAAATGTCAAAACTTGGTTACAAATAAAAATGAAAATATCAAAGGAGTCAAAAATGGTGAAAATCATCTCGCCTGAACGGCTGAAAATATCAAAACAGACGTGGATTAACTGTTGGTCCACAGCAAAAATCAGTCCACCTTGGGAGCCGCAACACTTTGTCCATTTTACCATCGTGGCCGTAAATGTGTCTCAGTATGTTTTAATGTGATATTATAGGCTATCAAATTTATTATAAATGGAAAAATAGACTTATTTTTAAGGTGGAGAAGGAGAATTCAAATGAGAAGCTGACTTCACCTTCGTGACTTTATAGTGTTTCAGTTTCTTTTTGTAGATTAATCGTATCAGGAAACCAGCTGGAATGATTATAAACACTAATCAGTCCATTCGTCTCCAAATCATCGATGTTCGTCTTAAATCTCTCTCTTTGCCATTTCGTAGCTACTGTGTTGCTATGGTGACCAGCCGTCTGCGCTGATCTTCAGGGTTAAAGGGTGAATCAGCAGTTCTACATTAACTCCAGCGTTTAAGACCATTTACTGTTAAACTGTGTTGAAGGATCAGCAGAGCTTTATTTTACTGTAGAGGAGGATTATTTTAATCTGATTCAGCTGTGGAGCCACGTCATCGTCCCCACCCATTGGAAATCAAAACAAGATTGGCTGATTCCACTGTCAGTTCTTAATTATGATAGTGATTACTGTGATGTGCTTGGTCTTCAGTTAAGTCCTAATAAATGGGAGAGCTCTCTTTGCTGTATCAGTCTAGACACCACAGAAAAAAAAATCCTGATTAGATCATTTTTTGTTGGCGGTTTAAAAATTCCAGCAAAAGCTTAACAATGAAATAAGAGAATTAAAAGACTTTGAGTTTAACAACCAACAAGAATGATACTTATATTATAGAAAAAATTAACTATAAATTAAAGACATGGACTTTATATATTACACAGAACTCGCTAGGCCTTCTCTGAATGCCTGGAAAGCTTCCCGCTGCTTTAAATAAGGAAAACTATAAGAGTAGATGCGTCTAAACTTTTGACTGGCACAAATAAGCAAAGACTGACTTCAAGCTAGCTGAAAACTAACTATGAGCTACATACAAACTATCTACAAGCTAAGTTAATAACTAAGTAAGGTCGTTTGTGGCCTATTTAGTGAGCTAATAGACTAGAGTACACAATAGAATTTATCATTTATTTCAGAGTATTTACTCAAGCCTTTGTCTTATTAATGATAAATCATTTCATTTCCATTCAGGGCTGAGCCTTCTGTTCCTCGGTGACTTCTGCCCAGCCAAATCTTAGCTCTGCCCAGCGATCATCGCTGTACTAGCGTAAGAGTAAACTGCAATATTTCTCCAGTTAACTCTAAGCTTTGGCATGTGGCAATCGATTGGCTGCCCCACACCTGAAGAGCTCAATCATTGTTTAGCACAGATGGCATTATCTCATATTTTGGAAGGCATTCTCCTTGATTAAAATAGATGTACCGTGTAATGTACTCTCCAGGGTAATTAGTTTCACACTGTAATTAATGTGCTTGTGCAGATCTGTGAGATTTAATCACCCTCATATAAGCCTCATAGGCAAAAGGTTGATAATGACACATTTTAAGATATTAATTAGTGAGGATATGGCAAGTCTCATACACTAGAAATGAATTATGAGCTGCTGTGATAAAGTATTTGGCTGAAATTTGTTATCTGATTTCTGGTGGCGCTAAATTGAGAAGGATGAACGTACGAGTTTGCTCCTGTCTATTAATAGTTATTGGATAGTGATTTGCAGATTAGTCTTATTATGAACACTCAGTCTTGTTTCAGCTCGAAATCTGTTTAATTGACTCTTTCGCAAAGGTGGAGTCATTACAATGTATCTTTGGGCTCATACAGATGGATTAATGATGTGCAGGCTCATATTTGTTAAAGATTCATGCAGTAATTTTTGGATACTGAGCTTTAATACAGTGTTATTTCAGCCCGATACATTTTATATAGCCTTTTCTCTTGAGTCAAAAAGTAAAATGTATAACTGCCCTTACAACGAAGAGATATATTGGACAAAATTATATCTAAGTGTGCTTGGCTTATACTTACAAGTATACAGAAAAGTTTAAGTATATTAAGCCTATACTTGTACTTAATCTTTTGATTATGATGTACTTAAGAGAGTATAAAGTAACACTGTATAAAATAACAGGGCAGAGGGTAGCACTGTCATCTCCAAGAAGGGCCGGGGTTCGATTCCCCAGCCGGGCAACCAGGCTCCTTTCTATGTGGAGTTTGAATGTTGTCTCTGTGTTTGTGTGGGTTTCTTACCACAGTTCAAAGACATGTAGTCAGGCTAATGGTTTTATATCTAAGCATGCTTGTGGTATACTATATTAAAGTATATTATTTTAAATGAAAAAGCCAATTTAGTCAGAACAAGTACTGGAATAGTACACTTACAAGTAAATCACTAGTCCATTGATAACTTACTACATAAAGTTTCCATATACTTGGGAAATGAACTTAAGTTTGCTTAATAAAATGAACTGAGTATACTTCTAATACTTCTAGTCTCACGCCATTATGTTAATTCTGTACCTAAAACCCTGGAGCAGAAAATGTATAAATCCAAAAGGTATTTGTCTGCAGATGCTATAAAAACAAAAAGAAATCTGCTGGTTGCAAAAGTGTTCTCACCCTTGTTGTCTAGAAGTTATATAGAAGAAATAACAGTATTTTCTCAGTGAGCCATCAAAGTGATTGCCACAATTTTATATTAAAAATATATATTTTCCAAAGATTATTGGTCAAGCTGTCAACCAAAACAGGGGACTCCAAAGTCTGGCCCAAAGGCAGGTTTATTTGGCCCATGGTTTCTGTTTAAGTGCTGTAAGTGGTCCACCAGCCAGTACGTTGCAGTTTTTCCTTTCACCTGATGGAGGCAATAGTTCTTACAAAGTGATGCATTGCACTGTGGTAAAGGTAGCTAAAGTTTAAGAGCCTTTCTTCTCTGACTAGACCTGGAGACTAGACCTGGAGACTAGACCTGTTTATTTTACTGAATATCATTTAGTCAAGTTTACTTAACTGCCGTTTTTGGCAAGATCGATGTTTTAATAGTTTTTCATTGAGCCATAGCAAATGCATGTGCCTTAAAGGTGATAGGCTGTAATCAATTTATTATCAATTGATATGAAACAAAAATGAATATTACAATACATTTTCAGGAGAGGGCAGAGAAGCTCAAGCTACCCAGGTCTTAAGTCTCAAGCACCGTTTATACAGTGATAGAAACACAGTAACTCACAAAAGGAATTGTAAGCACTGATATTTGAATCATTTGTGAATAATATGTCACCCCTCAGGTATTTAGACATGGTGCAATCTGGCCCTCTTTGAAGGAATAGACACCCCTAGCTAAATGAAAGGTGCAGAAAAAAACAAAAAAGAAAGATGAAGATAAACCATACAAATGCAAAAATGCATAGAAAAAGGGTACAAAATAATATTAAAGTGTTGTTAAGTAATCAAGAAGTATCACATAGCAATTAGCACCTAAAGAAGATATACACTCATGAGGAAAATCACAAAAATGCTAACAATCACTTAGAAGGAAATCATGAAATGACGTGAAAAGATACTGAATGGTGGTTAAATGAGACCAAGACAGAGTTCTATGGGTAGCAGAAACCAAACAGGTCATGCCTCAAGAGATGCCATCCCTACAGTGAAGCATGGTGGTGGAAGTACCATACCACGTATGAGAACTTTTGTCAGGAAAAATGGGCCATCTTATAAAATTGAATGAATTATCGATAAAGGTACAAAGAGATACAGGTAAATTACTACAAAAGAACCTGCTTCAGATTGCTAAGAAACTGAAACTGAAACCTGCATTCATCCCATATTCAAAACCAATTCCAAAACAGTTGGTACAGCAGACAGCCTGTAATTAAAAGCAGAAGGTATTTGTAAATGAATTCACTATAACTTTTATTTAAATAAAAACAGTATAAAGATATTTAATGTTCTACCTTTTCAGACATCATTATTTTTGTAAATAGATGCTCATTCTGAAAATGTTTCAAAAAACGGTTGGGACAGAAATGTTGTGAAATGTTCCAAAACACATTTAAAACAGGTGATGCAATTGGGAGCATCCAGCAAAAGGCCGAGTGCTTTATAAGTGAGGATTGGTCAAGTCTCACCACTTTGCCGAAATGTACATCAGTAGTTTAAGAATGATGTTCCTCAGGGACCATTTGAAAGTATTTTAGGTATTTCACCCTTTACAGTGCATAACTTCAGCAAAAGATTCAGAGAAATTGACAAAATCTCTGAGGGTAAAGGGCAAGACTGAAAATCAATACTGAATGCTCATGACCTTTGATCATTCAGACATCACTGCTTAGGCTTGCAAAATGCAAGTCTGAAAACGCTTATCAATAAACACCATCAGTCGCTGCATCCACGAATGCAGGTTAAGAAGCGAAAAAAGGCAGTTATCAACATCCAGAAACGCCACCAACTTCTTTCAGCTAAAGCTCACCTGAGATGGACTGAGACAAGTGGAAACGTGTGTTGGGGTCTAATGAGTCCACCTTTCAAATGTTTTTGGCAATA